>NC_056688.1:35175833-35478863 GCF_018350215.1 Panthera leo | reverse complement strand
TTAAAAGCAGAAATGAACTATTGGGACCTCATGAAGATTAAAAGCTTCTGCACAGCAAAGAAAACAATCAACAAAACTAAAAGGCTACCAATGGAATGGGAAAAGATATTTGCAAATGACATATTGGACAAAGGGCTAGTATCCAAAATCTATAAAGAGCTCACCAAACCCCACACCTGAAAAACAAATAATCCAGTGAAGGAATGGGCAGAGAACATGAATAGACACTTCTCTAAAGAAGACATCCAGATGGCCAATAGGTACATGAAAAGATGCTCAATGTCACTTCTCATCAGGGAAATACAAATCAAAACCACACTCAGATATCACCTCATGCTAGTCAGAGTGCCTAAAATGAACAAATCAGGAACCATAGATGCTGGAGAGGATGTGGAGAAATGGGACTCTCTTGCACTGTTGGTGGGAATGCAAACTGGTGCAGCCACTCTGGAAAACAGTGTGGAGGTTCCTCAAAAAGTTAAAAATAGATCTACCCTATGACCCAGCAGTAGAACTGCTAGGAATTAACCCAAGGGATACAGGAGTGCTGATGTATAGGGGCACTTGTACCCCAATATTTATAGCATCACTTTCAGCAATATTTCCAAATTATGGAAAGAGCCTAAATGTCCATCTGCTGACAAATGGATAAAGAAATTGTGGTTTATATACACAATGGAATATACACGTGGCAACGAGAAAGAATTAAATATGGCCCTTTGTAGCAACGTGGATGGAACTAGAGAGTGGTAAGTGATATAAGTCATATAGACAAAGACAGATACCATATGTTTTCACTCTTATGTGGATCCTGAGAAACTTAGCAAATGTCTGTGGGGGAGGGGAAGAAAAAAAAGAGGGTAGAGAGGGAGAGAACCAAAGTGTAAGAGACTCTTAAAAGTTGAGAACAAACTGAGGGTTGATGGGGCGGTGGGAGGGTGGGTGATGGGTATTGAGGAGTGCACCTTTTGGGATGAGCACTGGGTGTTGTATGGAAACCAATTTGACAATAAATTTCATATTAAAAACAAAAGAAAATAGCAATAGTCAAAATAAACAAAAACAAAGAGAAAGAGAAAGGGATAGAAAGTATACTTAAAACAATAATGTCTGGAAACTTCTCAAACCTGGGTAGAGAAATGGACATTCAGATCCATGAGAACCAAAGGACCCCAAATATATTGAAACTAAATAAAGCTATAGCAGGACACATTATAATTAAATTGTCCAACGTTGGGTTGCCTGGGTGGCTCAGTCAATTAAGCATCCAACTTTAGCTCAGGTCATTATCCATGGTTCATGAGTTTGAGCCCCACGTTGGGCTCTGTGCTGATAGCTCAGAGCCTGAAGCCTGCTTCAGATTCTGTGTCTCCCTTTCTCTCTCTGCCCCCATCCCATTTGTGCTCTACCTTTCTGTTTCTCTCTCAAACATAAATAAATATTAAAAAATTAAAAGTTTGTCCAAAGTCAAAGACAAAGAAACAATTTTAAGGGCAGCAAAAGAAAAAAGTTACATACCATTGGTAAATTTCTTAACAGAAACTTTACAGGTCAGGAGAGAATGGAATGACATATTGAAAATATTTAAAGAAATATAACTGTCAACCAATAATCCTATACCCAGCAAAGCTGTCCTTCAAAAGCAAAGGGGGGATAGAAATTTTCCCAAACAAATACAAGGTGAGGGAGTTTATTACCACCAGATCTTCCTACTAAGAAATTCTAAAAGGATTACTTAAAATGGGAGTAAAAGAACTTAAACATTATAAAAACTTAAAAATATAGTGTAAATCTCACTGGTAATGTTAAGCATATAGTCATAATTAGATTCTGCAATGTAGTAAAAATGATGCATATTTCACTTACCAATTCTAGTTTAAATGTTCCAAATGAGCCAAATATAGCAAAAAAATAACTATAATAATCTATTATTAGTTATGCAATATAAAAACATGTAAATTATAAAAGAAATATAATATAAATATATAATATATAAGTATATAATATAAATATATATATTATACTAGATTTCTTTGATGCTAATATCATTCAGATAGAGTTATCCATCCCATCTTCAAACCACTTCAGTGTTCTTATCCACTGGTCTCATACTCTGCTTCCCTTAGCCTTCACACCCTAGCCTTAACACAATCAGGAGGATTTGTAAAATCCATACAGTTGATTCCCTACAAGCTTCTAGTTACTTGGCATCTTCATCTATATTGACCTTGTCTTCCAGTCCACATTAATCCCTAATTCCTTTGCTCATATATTGTTGGATGCTGTCACTACTCATAATGGCTTCACATAAAAAAATCACTAGTTGAAAAAATGAATTTCCTATTGGTGATTGATGCTTCTTCCAGCACCATTTTAAACTCATTCAATCAATTTTTACTTATTTAGACCTTAAATTCATTGACCATTACTACTTATTTTCAATCCATTAGCTGTCTTCTTCCTTGCCTTTTATACAGGTGTTTCAGTGTTATTAGAATCCTTTTCTTTTCATTGTTTGTAGTGCATCTGCCAAAATTTTCAATGCAATGTTGTCTCAACTACCATTTTTTTCTTTATCTATGCACTAAAGAATAAGTAGTTAGATTACACTATAAATTGAGAAAATTCAAAATATTATTTCTCAACAGTTTCATATATATTTAATTTCTTCCTTCCAACATTTTTCATCTTATTTCATCTCTTATTTCTCTCTAATTCTCTACTCATTCCCTTCGCTTCACAATCAATTTTCTTAAAAGATCTGTTTCCACTCATTCTTTTTTCCAGCTCAACTCAGTCTCAACACATTATTTTCTTGTTTTCACACTGATAATTCCCAAAATTCTTATTCCAAGCTCATCAATAACAGTCATATATTAATCCAATGGACGTTATTTTAATCTGTAAGTTACTGTATCTTTTAGCAGCATTAAGACTGCTCAGCTATTTTCTTTTTTGAAACATTCTTCTTTAGCTTCCATTATAAATCTTTGTTTTGTTCCCAGACTTTTCCCATTAATTTATTTCTCTCATTTTCTAGTCATTCTTTTATAGAGCCATTACATTTTGAAATTACTTAAGCCCAAAGACATTACTTCTTTTCCTCATTCTATCTCCTGAGTAAATTTTATATGTACTTGCAGAATCTGTTACAAAAACACATAAATATGAATAGATTTGCATCTTCCTCCAAGTCTCTTCTTCTGGGACCCTTAACAAGTTGAGAACTCTCTGACATTCCAGGTATTTCAAAAGAATCTCAGTTTCAATATATCTGAACTTAACTCAAAACTTTCCTCTACTCTAGACTTTTTCCATTGTACACTATTGTGAATAGTACCATCACTATCAACATGCACAAAACCCAAATCTAGATATTTTCCTTAACTAATTATCAACCTTATCATTTTCTTCCAAGGATATAATAAATCCAATAATTTTTTCCCAGTTCTTTTATCTATTTAATCCAAAATATCAACCATAGTTACATGTACTATGCAATTCTTTATATTCTTCAAGTCTCCATGTTTTTCTTTCTTTTTTTCATTCTTTCCTTCTTTCTCCTTCCTTCCCCCTTTTATTCCTTCCTTCCTTTTATTCCTTCCTTCCTTCCTTCTTCCTTTCCTTCCTTCCTTCCTTCCTTCCTTCCTTCCTTCTTTCCTTCCTTCCTCCCTTCCTTCCTTCCTTCCTTCCTTCCTTCTTTCCTTCCTTCCTCCCTTCCTTCCTTCCTTCCTTCCTTCCTTCCTTCCTTCCTTCCTTCCATCTTTTCATCATACATTGATGTCTATCTGTACTTTTTTAAAAAGTACAAATGGAGGCACCTGGGTGGCTCGGTCAGTTAAATGTCCAACTTTGGATCATGTCATGATCTCAAGGTTCATGGTTTCAGCCCCACATTGGGCTCCATACTGACAGCTCTGAGACTAGAGCCTACTTCAGATTCTGTGTCTCCCTCTCTCTCTGCCCCTCCCCCTCTGCTATGCTCTGTCTCTCTCTCTCTCTCTATCAAAAATAAGTAAACATTTTTTAAAGTACAAATGATATAATAAATACAGATAAAAATTAGTAAGTAGATGCCATACCCCCAGCACTCCATTATATCCTCATGTGGGAACATCTGACAGTTGACAATCACTGTTTCTGATGATAAGTGGCTATAGAAAGACCCTCTAGCATTGGGCTAGAGGTTTGCTTACTTTTATGCAGTTATGCAAAGAGAGAAGTGACAGAAATATTTTTATAGAATAATATATATTCCTGCTTTTCCTCAGGAATATAGTTTAGGTCTTATTCTTTGTTGTGTTATGTATTTTGTGTACTGTTCTTTACACAGGCTATCATAACAGCACCTATTCCATGGTGTTGCAGAGTTACTTCTCTGTATCTTATACAAACTTCATGAGTGAAGACATTCTGATATCACCAGTGCCTAACATAATACTTAATGTACAAAAGTAGCACAAAATTTTTGATGAGTGAATAAGTTGCCAAACATTTTAAATATAAAAGTGAAAATATAGCTAAATTTATATGTCTATACTTAGAAAGCTATAAATTTAGAAGATAAAAATTGGGGTAAAACTTAAAACATGATATAATTTTATTTTCTAATATACAAAAACATTCATATTTCAAAAAAAATAAAACAACACCTAATACAAAACAAGACAAAGAACAAAAACACATCATTCTCACACCCAAAATAAATTACATGCAAATAAATATGAATAAATATAACTATTTATTGAAAACTGACTAGGTGATAACCAATGAACTAAGTCCATTATACACATTTATATTATTTATACCCAAACCATGCTATGCAGTAGTTAATTACTATAATGATATAGATGAGGAAACTGATACTTAGAACAGTTTTAGTAAATCATCCTGCTTCAGGAAGTGGGAATTTTATGACTGAACAAGTATTCTATTTTAAACATTATGAAAAACCTAACTGATTGCATTGCTTTGCTAGTGACATAAAATAGCACAGACTAGTGGCTTAAACAATAGGAATTTATATTCTAGCAATACTGGAGGCTAGAATTCCATGATGTTGGGTTGTAGATGGTTCCTTTCTCACTGTGTCTTCACATAGTCATCTCTCTGTGCCCTAATCATCTCATCTTGTAAGGACATACATTATTTTGGATTAGAGATTGGATTATGACCCTATTTTAACTTAATTACCTCGTTAAAGGACCTATCTCCTAATAATCACATTCTGAGATAATGGGAGTTAGGTCTTCAACTTATAAATTTGGGGAGAACACAAATGAAACCATAACACTGATGGAAGACTGTGATAAAATATCCATTGTCTAGTTTAGAAGGACAATGTGATTCAACAACTGTAAATGAGCATCTGTGTGCCATATAATCTGTTAAAAATTATGAAATATAGAGATGAATAAGTAATGCTTTTTTACTAATTTAATACAAGTGACAAATGCTCTTCCACTAACAATGAAGACAATTCAGGGCAAATATTCTTAGCTACCAACTAAATAGGTAAGAGGTATGTGGTACTATCTTAGTACCCTTCATTTATAAATTGTTTCTTTTTGACTGAATAGACATAAATGGACATTAGTGAACAGAGTGCCAAGGGTAAGGAGGAGGATGGTGTTACATTAGAGACACAAGTGAAAGACAAAGAAGTGAGAAACTGAATGATGTTCAGATAGTCACAAAAATAAAATGGTATAACAAATTTCATTATTCTGCAACCACCAAATACTTGGGGAAAACATATCTCTTTTCTGGTTTTATTTGCCTAAACAATCTCTTAGTATCTCATCAATTCAACATACAAAACTGCAGACTGGAAAACACAATACCAACATATTAGATTTTTAGAATTAATCTTGTTGGTATGATATTTTCAAAACCTCAAGGAAACTATTTTTAAGTATTAAGAATAGTTCATATGCATAATCTTCTGACTACTCAGGGTATTTTTACTAATCTTTAAGACTTAGAAAGGAAACATAACTATCTTCTGCTTTTTTTTTTTTAATTGGGAAAAAGCTAATTCAAAATTCACTTCCTTCATAGAATGAAGAATCAATTGAATCAAAATCTAATGAGGATTTTAATTCTATTTCCCTATTGGAAATCATATTTCAGTGAAATTTAGCTGATGAATTTTTAGAATAGCTAATGATATTAATGATTCTGATTTGTAATTGTATACTATGTTAGATATTTTATTTCACTCTTAATCATGACCTGATTCTGGAGAGCTGGTTTCAGTGACAACAGCCAGGAAGATTATGCCTAAATGAGCAAGAAAATTTAAAAGAACAGTTAACCTTATACAGACAGCCAGTTTATAAACTAGAAGGCATAAGTCATAAAGATAACCTAGCTAATCATAAATTCTAGAAGGACTTGATTTGATTTGTCTTTTATTATTTTTGTCCCCCTCCTCTTATAAATACTTATTTCTCTCTTAATGAAAACTTACAAATGATTAAATAAAAAGGAGTTGGAAAATTCCCATTTAATTATAATAACAAGACAATATAAAAGTAGCAAAAGTTATTTTTCCCCTGTATTCACTAGCATATTGAAGTCTTAGGCTGGTCTAAATATATTAAGTTAAGAAAGTAAAAGTTGTAACTAAAGATAATACACACAGAATAATTTTTACCTTTGGCAGACATTTGACTCTGGAATGGGAAAGAAAAGGAAAATATAGGCAATATCTGGAACATGGAGGCATAGGAGGACGCTGGGCTCACCTCGTCCTGCTGATCACTTAGATTCCACCCACATCTACCTAAATAACCCAGAAAAATTCCAGGAGACTAGCAGAACAGACTCTCCAGAGCCAAGCATAGACAAGAGGTCCACAAAGGAGGGTAGGAAGGGCAGAGAGGTGGTGCGTGCTACACAGACTGGTGGGAAGGAGCCAGGGCGGTGGATGGGCAGCCTGACAGGCAAAGCAGAGCCTCTTGCAAAAATGGAGGGGCCGGACTCTGTGAGTTCTGACAGCCAGCGGGACTTAACATCTGGAATTTAAAAAGTCACAGCTCTGCTCTCAGAGAGCGGGGAGGGCGAGAGGACAACGGGAGGAAGAGTTGTTGAGCCCTGGAAGACAGACCTCAGCTCGGAGGGGAAACAAAGGCACTGGCAAGAGCCATTTCCCTCTCCCATCCCCCAGCCGAAATTCCAAAGGGAACCAGTTCCCATAACCAAACTTGCTTGTACCACCCAAAAGCCCAACACTGTGCTTCTGTGGATCTATCCCTCTGACAGGTCTGCCTCTGTCCTGGTGCTGCAGAGTCCCTCCCACAGGGGATCACCCATGGCAAAGCTAACTAAGCCTGCCCGTCCTGCCCCTGTGCACCTTGCAGATCCACCCTGGCTAATAAGATCCCATTGAAGCAGCACCACAAGCCTGGCAGTGTGCAAGTAGGAACCTCTATACTGTTTTCCAGAGTTGCTGCACCAGTTTGCATTCCCACTAGCAGTGCAGAAGAGATCCTCTTTCTCCACATCCTCACCAACATCTGTTGTTGCCTGAATGATTAATGTTACCCACTCTGACAGGTGTGACGTGGTATCTCATTGTGGTTTTGATTTGTATTTCCCTGATGATGAGTGATGTTGAGCATTTTTTCATGTGTTGGTTGGCCAACTCGATGTCTTCTTTGGAGAAGCATCTATTCATGTCTTTGGCCCATGTCTTCACTGGATTATTGTTTTCTGGGTGTTGAGTTTGATAAGTTCTTTATAGATTTTGGATACTAATCCATTGTCTGATATGTCATTTGCAAATATATTCTCCCATTCCCTTGGAGGCCTTGTAGTTTTTCTGATTGTTTCCTTCACTGTGCGGAAGGTTTTTATTTTGATGAGGTCTCAGTAGTTCATTTTTGCTTTTGTTTCCCTTGCTTCTGAAGATGTGCTGCGTAAGAAGCTTCTACGGCCAAGATCAAAGAGGTTTTGTCTGCTTTTTCCTTGAGGATTTTGATGACTTCCTGTCTTACATTTAGGTCTTTCATCCATTTTGATTTTGTTAATGTGTATGGTGTAAGAAAGTGGTCCAGGTTCATTTTCTTGCATGTTGCTGTCCAGTTTTCCCAGACCATTTGTTGAAGAGACTGTCTTTATTCCATTGGATATTCTTTCCTTCTTTGTCAAAGATTAGCTGGCCATACGTTTGTGGGTCTATTTCTGTGTTCTCTATTCTGTTCCATTGATCTGAGTGTCTGCTTTTGTGCCAGTACCATACTGTCTTGATGATTACAGCTTTGTAATACAGATTGAAGTCTGGGATTGTGATGCCTCCAGCTTTGGTTTTCATTTTCAAGATCGCTTTGGCTATTTGGGATCTTTACTCTTTCCATACAAATTTTGTGATTGTTTGTTCTAGCTCTGTGAAAAATGCTGGTGTTATTTTGATAGGTAAGTATTGCATTGAATATGTAGATTGCTTTGGGTAGTATTGACATATTGACATTTTAACAATATTTGTTCTTGTATTCCAGGAGAATGGAATATTTTTCCATTTTTTGTGTCTTAGATTTCCTTCATAAGCTTTCTATAGTTTTAAGTGTATAGATTTTTCACCTCTTTGGTTAGATTTATTCCCAGGTATTTTATGTTTTTTGTGTTCAATTGTAAATGGGATCGATTTCTTGATTTCTCTTTCTGTTGCTTCATTCTTGGTGTACAGGAATGCAACCAATTTCTGTGAGTTGATTTTATATCCTGCAACTTTGCTGAATTCATGGATCAGTTCTACAAGTTTTTTGGTGGAATTTTTTGGCTTCCCATATAGACTATAATGTCATCTTCAAAGAGTGAAAGTTTGACCTCCGCCTGGGCAATTTGGATGCCTTTAATTTTTTTGTATTGTCTGATATTTGAGGCTAAGACTTACCATACAATGTTGAATAGTAGTGGCAAAAGTGGACATCCTTGTCTTGTTCCTGACCTTACAGGGAAAGCTCTCAGTTTTTCCCCCTTAAGGATATTAGCAGCTGGTCTTACACATATGGCTTTATGATCTCGAGGTATGATCCTTCTATCCCTACTTTCCTGAGGGTTTTTATCATGAAAGGATGCTGTATTTTGTCACATGCTTCCTCTGCATCTATAGAGAGGATCATGTGGTTCTTGTCCTTTCTTTTATTGATGTGATCTATCACGTTGATTGTTTTAGGGATATGGAACTAGCCCTCCATCCCAGGTATAAATCCCAGTTGTTCATGGTGAATAATTTTTTTAAATATCTTTTTGGATCCAGTTGGCTAGTATCTTGTTGATGAATTTTGTGTCCATGTTCATCAGGGAAATTGGTCTATAGTTCTCTTTTTTAGTGGAGTCTTTGTCTGGTTTTGGAATCAAGGTAATGCTAGCTTCATAGGAAGAGTTTGGAAGTTTTCCTTACATTTCTATATTTTTGGAACAGCTTTAAGAGAATAGGTGTTAACTCTTCTTTAAATGTGTGTTAGAATTTTCCTGGAAAGCCATCTGGCCCGGGACTCTTGTTTTTTGGGAGATTTTTTATTACTAATCGATTTCTTTACTGACTATGGGCCTGTTCAGATTTTTTATTTCTTCCTGTTTCAGTTTTGGTAGTGTATATGTTTCTGGGAATTTTTCCATTTCTTCCAGATTGCCCATTTTATTGGCATATAACTGCTCATAATATCCTCTTATTATTGTTTTTATTTCTGCCATGTGGGCTGTGATCTCTCCTCTTTCATTCTTGATTTTTTTTTATTTGGATCCTTTCCTTTTTCTTTTTGATCAAACTGGCTAGTGGTTTATCACTTTGTTAATTCTTTCAAAGAACCAACTTCTGGTTTCATTGATCTGTTCTACTGTTTTTTGGTTTTTTGTTTTGTTTTGTTTTGTTTTGGTTTTGATAGCATTGATTTCTGCTCTAACCTTCATTATTTCCTGTCTTCTGATGGTTTGCAGTTTTATTTTCTTTTCCTTTTCCTCTCTTTAAGGTGTAAGGTAGGTTGTGTATCTGTGACCTTTCTTCCTTCTTTATAAATGGCCTAGATTGCTATACACTTCCCTCTTATGACTGCCTTTGCTGCATTCCAGAGGATTTGGTCTGTGGTGATATCATTTTCATTGGTTTGTATGTATTTTTTAATTTCCTTTTAACTTCTTGGTTAGCTCACTCCTTCTTTAGTAGGATGTTCTTTAGTCTCCAAGTATTTTTTACCTTTCCAATTTTTTTCTTGTGGTTGATTTCGAGTTTCATGGCGTTGTGATCTGAAAATATACATGATACAATCTTGAACTTTTTGTACTTGTTGAGGGCTGACTTGTTTCCCAGTATGTTATCTGTTCTGGAGAATGTTCCATGTGCACTAAAGAAGAATGTGTATTCCGTTGCTTTAGGATGAAATGGTCTGAATATATCTATTAAGTCCATCTGGTCCAGTGTGTCATTCAAAGCCATTGTTTCCTTTTTGATTTTCTGTTAAGCTGATCTGTCTATTGTTGTAAGTGGAGTGCTAATGTCCACTACTATTATGGTATTATTATCAATGAGTTTCTTCATGTTTGTGATTAATTCATTCATATATTTGGGTTCTTCCACATTTGGAGCATAAATGTTTACAATTGTTAGGTTTTTTTGGTGGATAGACCCTTAATTATGATATAATGCCCTTCTTCATCTCTTGTTACAGTCTTAAAGTCTAGATTGTCTAATTCAAGTATGGCTACTCTGGTTTTTTTTTTTTTTTTTTTTTGGTTAATGTTAACATGATGCATGGCTCTCCATCCCCTTACTTTCAATCTGAAGGTGTCTTTAGGTCTAAAGTGGGTGTCTCGTAAACAGCATATAGATGGATCTTATTTTCTTATCCATTCTGTTACCCGATGTCTTTTCATTGGAGCATTTAGCCCATTGACATTTAGAATGAGTACTGACAGATATGAATTTATTTCTATTATGTTTCTTATAGAGTTGGAGTTTCTGGTAGTGTTCTCTGGTCCTTTATATTCTTTGCTGCTTTTGGTATTTCCCCCCCATCTTTTCTCCCCTCAGAGTCCCCCTTAAAGTTTCTTGAAGGGCTGGTTTAGTGGTCATGAACTCTTTTAATTTTTGTTTGTCTAGGAAACGTTTTATCTCTCCTATTTTGAATGACAGCCTTGACGGGTAAAGAATTCTTGACTGCATGTTTTTCCAATTCAGCACATTAAATATATCTTGCCACTCCTTTCTGGCCTGCCAAGTTTCTGTAGATAGGTCTGCTGCAAACCTGATCTGTTTTCCCTTGTAGGTTAAGGACTTTTTTCCATGCAGCTTTCATGATTCTTTCCTTGCCAAAATATTTTGTGAATTTGACTATGATATGCCTTGTTGATGACGTTTTGTTGTTGTTGTTGTTGTTGTTGTTGTTTTAATCTAATGGGAGTCCTCTGTGCTTCCTGGATTTTGGTGAGTGTGTCTTTCCCCAGGTTAGGAAAGTTTTCTGCTCTGATTTGCTCACATAACACTTCTACCCCTTTTTCTGTCTCTTCATCTTCTGGGACCTCTATGATTCTGATGTTGTTTCTTTTTAATGAGTCACAGATTTCTTTAATTCTTAAATAGTGCTGTTTTGCCTTAGCTTCCCTTTTTTTTCCTGCTTCATTGTTCTCCATAAATTTGTCTCTATATCGCTGATCTGCTGCTCTGTTTCATCCATCCTTGTCGCTGTGGCATTCATTCGAGATTGCAGCTCAGTTATAGCATTTTTTATTTCATCCTGACTAGCTTGCATCACTGCAGAAAGGGATTCTAATCTATTTTCGACTCCAGCTAGTATTCTTAGTATCATGCTTCAAAGTTATGGTTCAGACATCTTGTTTGTATCTGTGTTGGTAAAGTTCCTGGCTGTTGTTTCTTCCTGCTCTTTGTTTTGGGGTGAATTCCTTCATTTCATCATTTTGAAGGGAGAAAAGGAATTAATAAGGTAAAAAAAATAAAATAAAATAATTAATAACAACACACACACACAAATCAAATAAAGGATGCTAGGTTCTTGGTGTGTTCTGGTCTGTTTGTTGAAAGGAGGCTGATAGGTTAGAGAAAAAAGGGAAAGATAAGAAAAAAAAAAGAAAATGTTTTGAAAATTTGAAAAAAAGTGAATACAATAAAATAGAATAAACTGAAATGATGGAAGTAAAGACATAGAATTTGAAAATTTTACAAAAAAGTAAAAATACAGTAGAAAAATTTAAAGAAAAATGTTTTTAATAGAAATGGAAAATAAAAATATTTTTTTCTCTTTCTGTATTCAAGAATAAGAAAAGAAAAGAAAAAAATTCAATAGATGGACCAGCAAACAGACTGAAGTATGATTGAAATTATATAGGTTTTTCCTAGAAGTTTAACTATGAAGCACTTTATATTCCATAAACTAAGCAGGTGGAGAGACTTGTGTTGTTCCTGAAGAGTGAGGTTGGCCCAGTTGAGCGGGGTTTAGTTTAACAGCTCTGTTCTTCACTAGATGGCGCTGCTTAGTTTACTGGGGTAGATTTTTGTTGCACTTGTTGGTGTGTATGCACGTGTCTGGGAGGGGTGAAAATGGCGTCACCCAGCTACCCAGTCTCTAGTATCAGAACTCTGCTCTCCCCGACCAGCAGTTGTGCACCCATCCTTTGTCTCCAGTCCATCCATGCCCCACTTTTACACAGTCCATGACCAAGCCATCAGGCTCCCTGGTGGCACCTCCCTTCTGAGTTTTATCTCACTTTTGAGGGACTGTAGCTTTGATCTGTACTGATCCTCTGGGGGAGGGTCTCACCAAGCAAAGGCCAGGTGCCCGCCATACCCAGGAATGTTCACGGAACTGTGCTGCTGCCGATGCCCAGAGACTGAATCTGGGTGCCAGCCCGTACCAGAAAAAGTTTGTGTGATCTTGTAGCAGCAGCTTTTCAGGGTTTATAAACGTCATAACACACATCTGGAACCAGGCTTCTCCCTTAACGTCCCTGTTCCAGCACCAGTGAATATGGTTGTTCTCTAGGGTCTGCTGGGACCTTTGTCTGTGTACTGGCCACACAGCCTCTACCAAATGTCCTCCCAGAAGGGGAACTGCCTCTCCATGTGGTACAAGGACACTGAGGACCTCTTTCTCTGCTCCTCGGGATTCACCCTTCCCACCAGAGCTCCTCCAGGTACTGAGCTGTGGTGTTTCATACTCTGTGCTCCCCCTATTTATAGTCTTCATGGAATTTAAACCTCTCCTTTCTCCTTTCTCCCTTTTTTGTTCAGCCCCTTGAATACACTTTTTTTCTCTCCAGTTGCTTCTGGCTGGGGGGATGCTTTCCATACTCTCCCCCCATCTCTGTCCTCTCTCCACAAGCAGAAACATCTCTGTGCCCTCGGTGGCTGTCTCCCCAAGTTCACCTCTCCACACCATGTACCTGCTGAGTTCTGTGGTTCAGGGTGTGCAGATTGTTGTGTTAACCCTGAAATAAGCTTCCTAGGTGTGCAAGATAGTTTAGTGTTGATCTGGCTGTATTTCAGGGACGAGGGATGCAAAAACAACTTCCATACTCCTCCACCATCTTGGCCTGAAAAAAATATTTTAAAAAATATATTTTCTTGTTAGGGCTCCTGGGTGGCTCGGTTGAGCATCCGACTTCGGCTCAGGTCAGGATCTCATGGTTTGTGGGTTCAAGGCCTGTGTCAGGCTCTGTGCTGACAGCTCAGAGCCTGGAGTCTGCTTTGGATCCTGTGCCTTCCTCTCGCTCTCTACCTCTCCCCTATTCACATTCTGTCAATCTCTCTCTCTCAAAAAAATAAATAAACATTAAAAAAATTTAAAAAATATATTTTCTTGTTATTTTCTATTTGGTTCTACAGAACAAGCAAATTGTAATCACTGGATATGGTGGGGAATGAGGGAAGAATAACCAACATTGTTCTAATGATAAAAATTAGAATTTGTAGTAGTTGTCATTTATTATATGATCTGTTCCTTTCAAGTTCTTTTAAATTTTTATTGGTCTTTTTATTTTGATACGAACATTTATAACACTTGCCGTTGTAACTATTTTTAAGGAAGTGTTAAGTCTCTATTTAGACACCTTTATATATATATATATATATGTATATATATGTATATATATGTATATGTATATATGTATATATATATGTATATATATATATATATAATTTTAGGAATTTAGCTAGACCTTCATCTCTCTTTCTCTATCTCTTTCAGGTTTCTAGCTGAAAGCAAAAGTCTAATAGAAGGCTCATACTAAAATTAGATTATATTTGTCCTGAGGGAACAAATGTAGGGAAGAAAGCTGTAATTCTAAAAATAAATATTTAACCCTATATTTCCTTTTCAGTCACACTGTGTCCGAAACACTTATGACACACTGAAAATCTTGTGACAAATTTGCTTTATTTCTTTTAGTTTATACTTAATTTGAATAGATCATAAATAAAAGAAAAAGTTCTCATGGCACCTGGGTGGCTCAGATGTTTAAGCATCCAACACTTGATTTCAGCTCAGGTCATGCTTTCACAGTTCCTGAGTTAGAACCCTGCATCATCAGGCTCTGCACTGGCAGTGTGGGGTCTGCTTGGGCTTCTCTCTCTCTCTCTCTCTCTCTCTCCCTCTTTCTTTGCTCCTACCCTGCTCTCATTCTCTCTCTCTCTCTCTCTCTCTCTCTCTCTCTCTTTCAAAATAAATAAACTTTAAAAGTAAATAAATACAAAAAAGCAAGTTCTTCACATTTTCTTCTTATTTATACCATATAGACTATTAATATCCCCTTTTCCCCCAAATAGCCAAAATTCTATGACTATTCTAATTTTCTTGGAGTATAAAATTATATTCTGTCAGATCATTTACTTCTACTGCAGTCATAAGGTTTACATTGATCACATTTCAGATAAAACACTAAAAAGAATATGCATGAGACTTAAAATTTATTTTCTTACATTGCTCTGCTTTCCTGTCTCTTATTTTGATCAATAGTCTATGAAATTATAAAGCTCTGAAATGGGCACTGGACATATAGTTTTTATTGAATCTTCAAAATATGCATAAACACACACATGCACTGCAACCATTGTGCATTCTTTACTACATTTGAAATCTGTTCTTCTATATCATAACTCTGTTACTTGTGGGAAAGAACTACCACCTCCTGTAAGACAGAAAAGAAAATCCACTTCTAATAATTGTAATGAATTATAAATGATTCCTTAAAATGTTTTGTAAAATATTTAACACTGTATTTCAACAATCGCCTTGCATATATATATATACATACATATATATATATATATATGTATGTATATATATATATATATACTTGGAGGGGAGGACTACTGAACTTAACCTATAAGACATCTGCTTAATAGTAAATCTTACCTATACCAGATCAATAACGCTTAATGTTATTTTTTGTGCCTGGGCAATTTAATTGCAAGTTTTTATACAACCACACAAAACACTTACTGAAATGAGTGTGTTTTAATAATGAAGATTAATCTGAGCATTAAGAAGTCTAAAGAATGACAGTGAGAGAAGAAAATAATATTTGATAGAAAATGAAGTAATGTGTCAGACTCCATTTGGCTGAGTATTCAAATTGTATTTAAGTAGGCTGACTAGTTTGAATTATCTAGGTCTGAGTGGGAGGTAATGAGTCAGACTAAATCATTTTCACTATCTTTATCACAATCTGGCAGGTGTTCTGAATCTGTCCTTTAATTTACTTTTTGAATATATTTATGCCAAGATCATATTGAATTATAATGTTTTTCACAATTGATTAGGGAAAATGCCTTCAAAAGATTTGTCTTAAAAATGTAAAATGATGAGGTGATATTTTCCATAAGGAAAATCCAAGCAAATGAAAAGTTATGATGAATGCTTTCAACAGATATTGGTTTTCAAAAACTACTTTTGAACTTCAACTGGCATTTAAATTGAAATTTCACAAATATCAAATCAGACACTACCAAAGGTACTTTCAAAGTTTTTTTTTTTAAACATTGTCAGCAATGGATTTAGACAAATGTTGTTCTTCTTTTCTCCATAGTTCCACAGAGAACTTAAAAATTAATATACTTGTGCTTTGAAATTATATTACAAGAAAAAAACTCAGTGGGTACAGGAATTATCTGGAGGGATGTTGACTGCCATTCTGATTGCTACAGTGTTTCTGACAATGTTTGTATTGTTCCATCTGTACACTTTTCTTTCTACAAATGTTACCACCCTCCAGCCTGTGAGAGGCAGCTGGTCTGTGGGACTTTTGGCAAAAACACTTAGCTAGCCATGCTGTATCAAGAATACAAATGTTTGTACAACCACAAAGATTAAAGAAAGAGTTTCATTCTGGAAACATTTGTCAGAAAAGTAAATATAGATATTAAGGCAAAACAAAATCAAATATTGATTATACTCTCTTTTTTATAATATAAGAATGGTGAAAAAGTCAACAGATATGGGAAACACATTACAAGAAAAGTTATGAGAAAACAGGTATCAATCCTTGTTTTGATACTTTCATTCTCTTTGACCTTGAGCAAGCCACTTACTCTCTTTGCAAATACATTTGAAAAACATTTACTGTATGAATTTGCAGTGTAACAATTTGCAATAAAATGCTTTTATAAATTGTAAGTGCAAGACAAACCTACTTGTTGCTGTTTATGGCTATAATCATAACTATGTGAGGCTGGGCTTGTTAACCCTTTTTTTCACACTATGAGATACTTTGAAGTATAGTGTATCCTGAATTACCAAGGATTTTGTAATAGTGAATGTCAATGCTGAAATTCTTCTCCAGCTCAAAAATCTTTAACTGGCTGATGGAGTGGATCAGAAATTCCTTTACTTAGCATTTGAGATCATTTATTGTCTGCTATAGACATGTACTTTTGTACCTAACTTCCATTATTTGCCATTTACTTGCTACTTTCAAACCATATTGTTTTTGTTCTCCGTATATGGATTGTTACTTTGATGTCTGACTTCAACTAAAACTCCCTACCCAAGTAACTCTTCTATGTCATTGTCATCCTATATGTCATTGTCTAAATTTCCACAAAGCTTCCCATAGTCCTCTAATCATAACTAATCTTTTTCTCTGTCACATATTTTATATGTTTGTTAATGCTCTTCAGTGAAGTTGATTTTTTTTAAATACAAGTTAGCAAATATATGCTATGTATCTAATATGGAAGGTACATTCCAGGTACTTGTGAAAAATAAATGAATAATCAGTTGATGCTTGCTCAGAAAGTAGATAATTAAATGGTAAATAGGGGTGCCTAGTTGGCTAAGTACATTAAGCGTCTGACGTTTGTGTTCAGCTCAGGTCATGATCTCATGGTTTGTGGGATTGAGCCCAAGTCAGGCTCGGTGCTGAGTGTGAGGCTAGCATGGGATTCTCTCTCTCCTTATCTGCTCCACTCTCTCTCAAAATAAATAAACTTAAGAAAATAAATGGCAAATACAATCTCGTGGTTCATAAATTATTATATAGCTCATATTTAGATAGAGATGCATATTCAAAATCTATTTTTGGACCAGATGAGTGTTTCCCAAGGTACGGATTTAGGAATACCTCATCAGAACCACAAGCAGGACTTAGTGAAATTCAGACTATGAGTCTCCATCTCATACCTCTTAGGTCAGAATTTGAGATGGAAGGAGCAGGCACCTCTGTATGCCACACATTTCTGAGAGATTATTTGGCCTATAAATATTGCATAACCTCTATTGTACTACAGATATGAACACTTAAAAGTGACATAGTGATGTAGCAAGTAAATCTTCAACAAATCAAATGTTTTGAGGCTAGATTTGTGGAAGTTCTCATTATGACATGCTGATGCCATGTATTAATAACTTTTCTGTTCACATCTCACTATCCTAGGTGGATGAATTATGATAGATTTTGAAGAAAGTAAAATAGTGTATGTTCTTCAATGACTTGTATTGATTTAATTTAGTGGATAAGAAATGTTTAAAAGTGAGAACACCACTTTCTGAGAGTAAAGAGGGTACTGAAAATCTATGTGTGTATGTATGCTCATACACACACACACACACACACACAAACACACACACACACACTCATGAACATATAGGCATGTAGTTTTTCTTCAAGTCATTGTTTTAATAAATAAGAATCAAGTTATAGCTATAAGTAAGCATTTCATGTTTCCAATTTGAATTGAAATTTGTTTAAATGTCTCATTACTTGTGGATAGAAATAAATTTGGGCTTGGTATACTGACTTTGAATCCCATAATCTTACTAAATGTCATTATTGGTGCTAAAGTTACTTTTTTATAGACTCTTTGGGGTTTTCTCATGTCTGCAAATAGCAATAACTATTTCTTCTGTTCCTATATGGATGCCTAATGTTTTTTTTTTTTAATTTTCATTTTTTGTTTTTTTTTTGTGTGTGTCTTATTGATTTGTCAAGTCCCTTCCCCAATTATACAGATGGAAAAAATGAGGAAAAAGAAGTTAGGTAAATTGCTAAAGAGTACACAGTAAAAAGTGAAGAACTGGGAATTTGAACTTGGATTTATCTGTCACCAAAATCTTGATATTTGATCACATGAGAATTAACATAAAACCAATTATGTTTTCTACAGCATTCCCAAGTTATAAATCCATAGAGATATTATTGGAAATATATTTTATTAATGAAATGTTGGTCTTGCTTATTTCATACACATCTAAACAAAGTTTTGAGTGATTCAGGTTAAAATATTAAATCCTTCAGATTTCATCACTTTTGATCAATTTAGTTTAAGACTATAAATGAAGTCATAAATTTAATCAAAGTGAAGTCATAAATTTAATCAAAATAAGCATAATAAAGGAAAAGAAAGACATATGACAATCTCCATAAATTAATGATAAATATAAAAACTCAACTAGTTTTTGCTTAGGAGAGGTATACAAATATGTATGGAGAGTTTTTTTAAGAAACACTTTACAACTGCTTCTATTACTGCATGTCTGGTTAGAATCCATTCAAATACATATGTAATTAGTTGGTTTGTCTACTACATCTACTCATTCATAATTACCAAGCTCTTCCCTCATTACATTTTATTACCAAACATTTAACTCTATGTGGAAGTAAAGGGAAACCATTTGGTCATAAACAGCAAAATGCAGAAGTCTGAATTGAAGGCAAAGTCAGTAATAGAAAAAGTCATGTTGTGTGAACAGCCTAGAAATTTCAATATGTACAATATATTCACCCTAACATCTGTGCTGAATATTTTCTACCTAAAAATTTCTTTGAGAAATGTTTAATTTGAATACTTACTATATTTAAACTACTGTATTTACTATATTTAAACTATTGTACCTTAAAGAAGGTAAAACATTACTGTGTAGGTCATTTTTTTTCATTTCTAGTTTGATTTATTAAAAATTATATTACCATCATAATGTAAAAGTATATATTTAATATTTTATAATACCAATGAAATAATTTAAAATTAACATTATTTGTGTTTCCCATGATGATAGGAACCTCATGCACAACCTGTTATAACAAATTATAAGATACATGCAGGTATTTAATTTGAATTGCATATTTTGTATCAAAAAGAAAGTATTTTGTGTGAATCAGTTTCTTTCAAATGAGCTCTACTAAAAATAATCTTGAGATGCTAAAGTTTTATAAAAAAATACTGTTTTGTTTAAGTCTTATATATATTTTTACATGCATACAAAAGCCCTCAAAGTGACCTAGTTTTCATTATACTTATTTCCAACCACCAGAGCATTGAGCAGTTTTTAGGAGGAAGCTCTTTTTTCCTTGATGGCTTATCTACAGTAGATATCTGGTCAAGAGCCTGAAGAAAAGTCAAATTACATTGAATTAATTATTTTAGTAACACTGGCAAGTGTGTGGTAAACCTCTAATTGGTAGGCTGCTTATATTTGTTCTTGTTAGGATAGGATGACTTTAAAAGCTGTCTCTGTGGGGTGCCTGGGTGGCTCAGTTGGTTAAGCCCCTGACTTCAACTCAGGTTATGATCTCAGGGTCTATGAGTTCCAGCCCTATGTTGGTCTCTGTGCTGACAGTTCAGAGCCTGGAACCTACTTTGGATTCTGTGTCTCCCTCTCTCTCTGCCCTTCCCCCACTCACATTATGTCTCTCTCTGACTCTGAAAAATAAATAAATGCTAAAAAAAATTAAAAAATAAAAGCAGTCTCTGGTGATTTGATTTCCAAATTTTATTCTTGTTATAAGACGTTTAGGACAAAATAAAAGCTATGATGAATTTCAGTACATGATACAAGAGGCATTTGCTCACATTTTCATTATATGACATTGCATTGCATGAATTATATACAACCACATATTCTAAATAAAACACAGAAAAGGTAGATTTTAGAAGGATCTATAAAATAGCTAGGCTTATGCTAAAAGTAAGTGGGGACTTGTGTGCTTAGGTTTTCAACACTGTTTCCTCTAATATTTAATTATTTGTTAGCAGTAATTGTGTATGGGCTGTGATGAGCTGTTGATAACTGAAAAGAAAAATAATCAAAAGCAGAAAAAATAAGGGAACAATAGAAGAAAAATAAATTGAACAGAAACCAATTTGAAAAAAATCTTCTTTCTAAATAAGATTGCTCTTTAGATATTTTTTTTCACCTGTCAAACAATCTGTGTCATTTGGAACTTGTCACTATTTCCATATAGCAACCAATGTGATCTTGGATCCTGTCACTGTCTGGCTTAAATCTGTCCACTGGCTGCTTACTACAATGAAAATAAGGATCAGTTATGGATTACTTACTTTTCCTAAATTTCCAAGCTCATGTCAGCTCTGACTTTGTTCTCCCCCTTGTGCTCTTTACTGGACTACTTTAAAATACTAAGCTTTTTCCTACTTTATTGGTGAGGATAATTCTTCTTTCCAACTGATCTTTACACAGTTCCTTGCAATTCAGATCTCAATTTATATGCTACTTTTTTGGGGAAACTTCACCCACAATTGGTAGTCGGCATTTTGGTTGCTGTTACAATAGCAATTCCCTTTTCTGCTTAATTTCAAGTACCCACCTGCACTTTATAAGAATTTGACTCCACTCCATGTTAAAGTGATGATGTTTTTCTATGTTCATCACAATTATACCAAATTCTCACCACAATCATTATTCTAAAGATAGGGTCATGACCCATTTTGGATCCATATGAAACAGGTAAATGTATACTAGGATTTTAATTTTAAAAACATTTTTAATATTTTCATAAAACTTTAATAATTCTCTTTTTTTCCCCACTGTCTCTCAACGTAAAGTTAGGAAAACATATAGCTTGGGAAGTGTTAGACCAACAACAATAGAAACTCTACTTCAAGATGAAGGAGGTACTAAACCTGGGCCCTTGTAGCTACCAGTAAGCTGCTGATTCTATGTAGGCCTGAAGTCTGCCCTGGATTATTGTCATCATTTTTGCTTATATTTTTATTTGTTTCTTGTAGTTGAATGCACGCTTACTGGCGTGCATGTAAACTAATGTAAATATATTTTAATCACATTCTATCCAGTTATCCTGTCTTATTATCTACCTTTTATTTATGAATATCAGAAAATGTATTTAATTTGTTTAAATATTTATTTTTAAATCCTTAGTACGAAGAATCATGGTTTACTCATAGTAAATGGATAAATCAGTAAAGAAATTGGCTGGAATCAGTAAACTAAATCTCAGAGTCAATTTTATTCTATTAGATTCATTAAGCTAAAACCCCTCATTACTGACAGAAGCCTAGATATCCCATTGAAATCACAGATAACATTAAGTCCCAAAGTTCCAAACGTTACAATGTATTTAAAGTCTTAACCTAACACATATAAAATTGACTCTGTTCATTTTAGTTTATATAAATTTAGTTTGTGCTCAATTCTGTTAAGCAAGATTTTGCCAATGCCTGACACTTTCAGCTCTGACATCTATGTTACTAGTCTTGAAATCTTTCCTGAGTTACCTTAACCAATAACTACCCTTACATGAATGCACCAGAATTATCTCAAACTCAGTATGTATGCTTAAATGAAAACATTTTTATTTCCTATTTTTCTTCCTAATTTTTATTCATTGGGATTTGAGATGTGAAGGCTTCATCCAAAATAACTATCTTGGACTATTAGGGGAAAATGACCTTCTTGGTTTTGAGGAGTACTGTAAAATGTGCCTCAGCTGGGATTTGTCTGTTTTTCTCATACTTACACTAAGTTTATGTATTCTGGGAAGAAAGATTATAGAGAGGAAGCCATTTTCATCACATCACATCATGAGTACATATTGTCAACATGACTTATCACTGTTGGTGTGAATCCTGATAATTTTGCTGAGGTAGTGTTTGTAGAGTTTCCCGACTGTAAAATTATTCTAGCTTCCCCTTTTTATACTGTATTCTTTGGAAGGATATCATTATGTGCAACCTCCGGGGTGACATTTTCTTAAGTCTTCTCAGCTGACCGAGAAAGGAAATATCTGGGTGTCTGTTAACTTCTGAATATGCACATATCCATAAATATTTCATATGTAATCACATGTAACTATATTAAGCTAAACATTAAGTACATACTGATGTTCTCAACTCTAATCCATTACCACATGAGTCATTCTAGCTTTGTCCCCTTGCTTATCTATAAACTACTACTTCAACAGTGAGAAATCCAACTCCCATCATCCACTTGGAATTGTTCAATACCAGTTATTTGTGAATGTTGGTGCCAGAAATATTGACTCTTAATCTCTTGGAAAATAACATTATCAAGTACTATACAATGTTATGTACAGCTGCCTTTGCCCCTAGTCTTAGAGAATGCATTCATTTCCAGAGTTATTTAGGGCAGCGTCATTTTTACCTATACCCTTCAGTGAGGTTATTTCATACATTTGCAATATAGTTAGATTGTTTTGTCACATTTTTCATTCTATCATAAGATCCTTTAACTTCCTTTTTTTTATTTTTACTTTTTATATGTTAAGATTTAGTCAGGTTTTTTCTAAGATTTTTTTTTTAACTTTTAATTTTAGAGAGGGAGAGAGTGGGGGAGGAGCAGAGGGATAGAGAGAGAATCCCAAGCATGCTCCATGATCAGCATGGAGCCCAATTCAGGGCTTGGGAGCATGACCTGAATTCAAGAGTCAGACGCTCAACCAACTGAGCCACCCAGGCGCCCATGGTTTAGTCTTTAAGTTATGAAGTTCTATAGCTTTTAGTAAATGCATGCATTTTTACATTACTTTTTCTCCTTCCCCTAAGTGTTTTTTTTTTTTTTTTTTTTTTTTTTACTTCAATGTTTGGTCATTTATTATTAAATATTTTCTTTATTCCTAACTCAACAAACTATGTTTCTTGTTAACAGTAACCAAGTTTTTCACCATATAGTCATAACTCTGGACAGAATATTCTCAGTGCTGATTTAAAATACGTTATTATTTTCCTTGAGAAGATCTTCAGTCCACTTAGTCTGCTTTACTGTCTCCAGAAGTGAATAATTCTTCATATTTGAGGCAAAGTAAAAATTCCCAATGCACATTTTTCTAGTTATATAGTAAATTAAGTGAGATATTTCTTCAACTGATAGATGTTAGTGGTAAGAATATTACAAAATATCTGGAAAATAAACCCAGATTGTTTCTAACTAATCTCTGTGTGGGTATAGCTCACTTTAAATAATACATGTATTTGTATAAAGGTAACCTGTGAATAATTTTGAGATGAAACACCCTTGAAATATATTTATGAAATTGTCACTTAAAGCATGTCACTGAATATCATTATGACTGTATGACTATCTTTTACATCAATACAAAGTTTCATATATTGGATTTACTCAGGAAAAGTATAATTGCACAATTCGAAAAGTTATAGTTAAGCTAAGACGTAAAATGTGCATTAAAATTAATTTTAAAATTATACCTAATAAGTGTAACATTAAAAAAATAACAGGCTTACAAAAGTATATTCTCAGGGATATGTTTATAAGACTAATCAAGTGTTATTGTCTACTTATTGATTTACTTCTGAATATTTTTGGAAAGTAATTTTAATTTAACATAAGCTAATGAATCCCAAAATAAAATAATATCTGCAAGACTGGTATTTGTAAAATTAGACCTCCATGAGAAATGCCAATACCTAAGAGATCAACATTATTAATTAAATAATTAAATATGTACTGAACAATTACTAATATGTTAGACACATATTCAGATACCAGTAACTGTATAAGGCTCACCCCCTCTCATCTATTCTCCTCCACCTTCCAAACACACTCTACTCCTGGATATCATTAGGTTTGATCACCCAAAGAAGATATAAAACTCAGCTGAAATATGTAGCTAGAATGTCTAAAGGAGAACAAAAAAGAATTAAATGTTTGAAATTTTCTTCTACTGAAGTTTTTGGTAGAAAACAACACAGAGACATTCTCTACTGACAATAGTGTGATAAGAAGCAACACAAGGTTATTTATTTCCTGTTTGAGAAGTGTGTCTGATAGTCTCCTTTCTTTCATTTTCAACAGAAAAAAGAGAGTGGAAAGAATCTAGTCATGCTGGTTGAGAGAAATAAGCTATCTAAACACCTTCTATTTTGTTCTTTTCTTCTTTTTCCAGTTATAACAGTAAGATAAATTCAAGATCTTCGAGATACACTATAGTAATATCAGCTGTATAATGCATAAGTATTTGTGTGCAATATAGTAATGGAGATTCAAATTCAGAGCTAGAATTGAGAATGCACCAAGTTTGTTGGTTAGAATTATTTGACAATTCAAAAATTGAGATCCCAGCCTCATCTCATGTTTTTTTGTTTTTTGTTTTTTTACTATTTTTTAAGTTTATTTATTTATTTTTAGAGAGAACATGAGCAGGGGAAGGGCAAAGAGAGAGAGAGAGAGGAAGAGAGAGAGAGAGAGAGAGAGAGAGAGAGAGAGAGAATCCAAAGCAGGCTCCTTGCTGTCAGTACAGATCCTGATGTGGGTCTCAATCCCATGAATTGTGAGATCATGACCTGAGACGAAATGAAGACTCAGACACTCAACTGACTGAGCCACCCAGACACCCCATTCATGTTTTCTTTTTTAAATTATGAAAAGTTTTAATATTATAGAAAATTACTGTGTATAATAAAACTAACATTTTTGTAGCAGTTATTCAGGTTTATCTGTTCTAAATCTTCCACACTTTCTTCAGAACATTTTCAGGAAATAAAATGTTACTGAAATTATTGAAAAGTATACACCCAACTTTGCTTCCAGAAAGTAGTTATTGCCTAATTTTTTATTATACCTATACAAAAGTATATATTTCATCACATGTCTATGTATTCTAAATAAAAATATACGTAAGATTATTTTGCATAAGTAAAGCTTTATATTTTCATTTTTATGACTATTCTTTGTAATTCTTTAACATGGTGAACTTTTTTGTTAAATATGAAACAGAATTAATGCTTCACAGACGCCTTTCAGCATATTTTTCTTAAGTATTTAATTTACTCCTTTTCAGCACTGCACCTAGGTATTTAATTTATTTCTATTCATAATATTTTGATGCTATTTTAAATGATATACTGTGTACTGAGTTATTTTATAAATATTGTGAATGACATACAGAATTACAATTGAGTTTTTAAAACTACTTGTACTCATTGAACTTGTCAGAGGTATTTATTAATTCTAATAGCTCTCCTATATATTCTTTTTAGACATTTAACATATAAAACAATATCATCTTTGACTAGCTAGATTTTATTTATCTTTTTAAATCTTTAGATAAATCAATGTAGGTGTATAGGAATACATGTGTCTCATTTAAGTTATATTGCCTACTTCAAAGTCATAATGAAGGTTGGACTCCGATCTCAAGTGCATTGTTAATAGAAACTGTGATAGCTGACATGATTTCCTCATTCTGATCTCAGGGAGATAGATTTGGTGTTTCACCATTAACTGTTAAGGTCTCATAGGAGAAAGCTTCATATTAAAGAAGTTTTTTTCTATTGTTCACTCACTAAGAATTTTTGTTAAGAGTAGATGCCAAACTTGGTCAAATCTTAGGGCTTTTTCTCCTTTTACAATCAATTATTGATTTTTTTTACATGTTAGTCCAAATACATTCCTTTTTTGCCTCTTTTTAAATTTTTGTAGACAATTTCAAAACCATCTCCACATTCCCCAGTGTTAATGAATTATCATGAAAAACATCTTTTGTAACTTCTCTCAGAGCCAAACCCAAAATAGGACATATTCTTTGTAGCCCATCCCTGGGGACTATTCCCCATCTATTTCAAAGTATTTTAGGAAAGCATGTCCTATCTTGTTTTTATGCAGATTTTTTTTTCTCTCACAAAGAGCTTTCTCTTGTGAATATACCACAAAGAAGCAAAAGACAATTTCTTAGCAACTTCCAGGCATTGGAACTTCTTAGTTGCCCCTAAAACATCTGAAAACTTTATTATTATCATTTCCAGACTCCTTACTCCCACTCTTTTCTTAATCTCAAAGAATTTTGCTTATTTTCTTAAAGGTCATCTATTCTTTACAAAAAAATGTATTTTCTTATTATTTAATCTAAAACATTTAGTTTTGTTTTGGAGAGATTTCAGCATCACCACTTTGTCATTCCTTAAATAAGAAAACATGTTTCTTCAACCCTTTCTGTTTCTATGTACTAATTTTCTCCATTTTTTTTTTATTTTCCCTCTTCATGTTTATTTCTTTATCCATCTTTATTATATTAATGCCATTTCTCAAATGTCTGGTGATACTGGGATGAATGCTTTTGTGAATACATCAGGCTTATCTTGCACTGTAACTGTGATGTGGCTGAACCATTTCCTTGAAGGAATCACAACTGTCAATATTTGTAGGCTTTTCTTCTTGAGCTCATTAGCTTGTATCTAGTGGGACACTGCAATATTCTTCTGGGAATTAACAATTAGCTTGATCATTTTATTTTTCCTCCACAATGGAAACGGAACATGACCATTTTTTCTTCCCTTGAGATTCATTGTCATTAGGCAAGGGATTAAAAATCATTTTTTTTTTGTCTTCAAGTCCTACATATAACTTTTCAACCCAGAGTAAAAAGATCAATGTTTTCTGGATGACCTTAAAATGGTGTGCATTTCCCAAATGAGGAAGATTTGTTTCTGAAAGTATTTATATACACAGATTGACATACTGAAGCTGCTGAATACAAAAGGCTCAAATTTTTCACTCACTGCTGAAGCAGGAAGGGTAGATATACATGTGGTTATATGGCTACTACTTTCTTTTTATCCTTCATTAAACATTTTCCCTATTATCAAGATAGTATTCTACCTGGAGGGGGAAATATAAAATTTGAAAAATCGGTTCTATAAGCCACATATACACAGACCAAAAACATGTGGGCAGTATATTTTAGTGGTTATTTCCAAGTATTTTTTGTGAATTTGGAATTTGACTTTATGAGTACATTGTCTTATTGCTTGATGTAAAATTAGATACATAGAACTTTGGCGAACACAGCAATCTTTGCTAATGTTTTGTTTTTGCTTTTCTGGAGCAAAGAGGGCTGTTAGTGAGTATTAGTTCTACTTCAGTAAACGACATTCCAGAGAAAAGGACTCCATTAATCCTCAGTACTTCCTAATATAAACCCTGTCTCTGTCAGTTCATTATGCGATAATTATTCTTTTTTTCTACGTAAATTATTCTTTCTTTTCATAGAATTCTGTTCACCAGAATTTCTCTTCACTTGTTTGTTTGTTTGTTTGTTTGTTTGTTTAGTGTTAAGGAATTATTTTTTGAGATCTGATATAGGTTCACAGCAATATTGAGGGGAAGGTAGAGAGATTTCCCACATTGACATGTTCTCTCTTAGTCACTGTGGTTGGAAAGGTTGAACTTCTGGATGCTTGCAGGTCTCTGGGCTAATGACCATATCCTGTTCTTTTTAAAACTGATTTTAAAATTGAATATTTAGGATGAATTCCTAATTACCCCCTTTAGGGGAGATCAAGTACTGTTCTGAAATTTCTTCTTAAATTTCTTCCACACTTGTAACACTTATTTTCCCTGTATCTCATGTCTCTAACTTATGTTTTAAGAATCACAGGGACACAAAACAACATTAAATTCCATCATGCCCTATGATTTTCATTTTTTATAACACAAATGTCTTCATACAGAATTTTGCCTATATTGGTGGTCAGTGCATGTAGGCTGAATAAATTCAGTAGTAAAAACTTTTTGATAAAAACAATGCAAGAAATTTCAAATATAAAAATATTCTGATAGTCCTGGTAGGCAGCTCACATCATTTGATTATAGTTCTGCACATGATCTGTGAGCTAAAGGGAGAAAGGACACAGGACAAAACCACATCCTTTGGTTGACCTCATCATTTCCAGAAAATTACACAGCCTTCAGATAGATGTACCCATGTGTTTGCACCTTTCATGTGCCTCCAATCCCTCATATTCAACTTCTCCGGAGAACAAACCCCTTGTTTCTTCCAGGATGAGAAGAAGTAGTCATGCAGGTACAGAGGGTATGGAAGAATCTGTCTGAATTCTGATACTTTGTTTATGAACTTACAAATACACTTCCCCATTTTTATCATTCCTATTTTCAGAAGTTCTACCTTTCTTAAATTGCTGAAGCCATTTGAAGTCTAAGGTGTGAATCCATCAGCTCTTAGGATCCGCTCTCTGCATACACAAGTTTTATCTGTTCCTGAGATGTTCAATCTGTTATTACCCATTTCCCACCTGAAATACTTTGAAGGTGGTCTCTCCTTCGTTTTTTTTTCCCCGTTAACTTGGGAGTTAAGTATATATATGCAAATACATACATATATATATATATATATATATATATATATATATATATGCATATATATAATATATTATACCCTTTATTTATATATTATGTATTTTCTCTACCCTTTAGCATTTTTAGTGTTACCCCACCTCCAGAGAGAGGAAAAGCTGATTATATTTGTTTTAACTTTTTGTGTTTAAGTAGAAAAGTAACATTCCCCCCCCCAAGTCCCATGGGATGCTTGTTTTCAGTTTTGTACCAGCCTGAGCTTCAGTCATAAAATTCATGCAACTTCCTGACTACACGTTAACTGCTCTCATATATTTTTATTTTACCTACTCTATTTTATCTTTAAGTTTTTCTTTTTCAAACGAATATAATTAATCATGGATATAATTTTTATCATAAGTATATTTTAAGACCTACCTCTTTTCTTCAGATCAAACAACATTATGGCACAGAATTTTCATGAGGATCTTAAATATTTCTAGAACTATAGTGGTATTAATCTTAAAAAAGTGAACTGAAAATACCATAATCTCTACTCTATAATATTATCCTATATATTAAATGTACATTTATTTAAAAATCTAATATTTTTTCAAACACATAATTTTCTAGAGATATATGTCTGTGTGCATCTAAATACGGCAACAGGAAATTGTGAAGAAGTAGTGATTATTTATTAATATACTTAGAGAAGTAGACTGGTGAAGGGAGAAAAGAAAGGAGGATGAGGAATATCAATTCTAACTTAAAAAACAATAATAAAACAAAATTATCTGTGTGTGTATTTGTAGAAATGTGAGTGGTCAATAACTTGTTAATAGTAGTTATATCTGAGTGGTGAGATTTCATGTCATATTTGCTTTTTTCCTTATACTTTTTTATTGGTTATAATTTTCTAAAAATTGGATTATTACATATTGTAACTAAAAGAGGTTAATTCTACAGAAACAAAAGCCGGTCAATGACCATGTTCTTTCTTGATATTCTGTGAGGCACATATAATCTACATATTATCCATATTTGTTTCTATGATTTTTAAAATCTGAAATTTAAACTTTAGAGGAGAATTATACTAATATTAAATATATCAGAATAGTTACCTTTAAATGTAGAATGATATTGATTTTGTCCACATTTTCTACTAATTCACATCACTTATTCTGTTTATTTATGGCATTATGAACCATTAGAGTATTTAAGTGAGATAAAGGCAATTCCAAGAATCATAGGGCTGAGACTCAACTGCTGGCAAAATATTGATCTTTGCTTTAAGCACACACACACACACACACAAAATGTTAATTTTTCATTTTTAGTTATAATTAGTCTCCTTATTTTCCTATCTGCTGGATAACATTGACTGGATAAAAGAATAGTGGAATAGTGGAAAAATGAATACTCAATTTAATATAAAGAAGTAATATAAGACAAAAGCAAGAAATAAAAAGAAGTATATATACATTTATATTTACATGTATATGTACTAAACTTCTAATGAATATTATATTCAATTATGGATGAAGAAACTAGTGACTAAGAATTAAATAATTTGTTCATCCAAGGTCTCATAGCTACAGAAATCTATAGTTCTTTTTTTTTTTTTAACGTTTATTTATTTTTGAGACAGAGAGAGACAAGAGCATGAACGGGGGAGGGTCAGAGAGAGAGGGAGACACAGAATCTGAAACAGGCTCCAGGCTCTGAGTTGTCAGCACAGAGCCTGACACGGGGCTGGAATTCACGGACTGTGAGATCATGACCTGAGCCGAAGTCGGATGCTTAAATGACTGAGCCACCCAGGCACCCCCAGAAATCTATAGTTTTAAAGTGATACAGGAGCACCTGGGTGGCTCGGTTGGTTAAGTGTTCAGCTCTTGATTTCAGCTCAGGTCATGATCTCATACTTTGTGGGCTTGAGCCCTGCACTGGGCTCCATGCTGACAACATGGAGATTCTCTCTCTCCCTCTTTCTCTGCCTATCCCTCACTCATGCTCTCTCTAAAAATAAATAAATAAACTTAAAAAAGAAATAAACTGGTGCAATGCATTCAGAGGAGAGCTTCTGACCTCTTGAAGACAGCAATGTCTTGGCAAGTTATAACAAATATCATGAAGAGATCTACATAGGACCATTTCTTAATTTTTATATTATTGTTGTTTGCTGAATCTAAAGCAGTCTGAACACACCAGGAAAGTAGCAAGCCACACTCTTTGAAGTCAGACACACTTGCATCTGGGTCTTGGTTTCACCATGACAACCTTGAAAATGTTATCTAAACCATTCTAGTCAAGTTTCGTACCATTTGACATTAGTACAATATCTATAGCATATGATTATGAAATTTCAATTATTCACATGGAAAGCACCCCTATTTCAATATTTATTTTATAAATTCCAATGATTCATAATAAATGTTAAACTACTTTTTTCTTGAGATGAAACCAATTAATCATCCTTAAAATGCCTAAAATGTTTTTTATTTCCTCTGAATTCACACACAAAAAGCCACAAGATGTAATGGGAGATTGATCCCTAACTGAAAGAGTTGTAGGATTAACATTTGATTTTGTCATGTATTCAAAATCATTCTCTCAATATTTACCCACATTTAATAAATGTAATGTCCCTAGCAATAAGGATATGAATGCAAATACCTTTTCCCTGAAGAAATTTATATTCTTAGTTGGGGCAGAGAACAGTTGTCACTGGCATTTGTGGTAAAGTCCAATTTCCCATGGCCAATAGTACATGAGCAATTAGAGTCTCAATAAACAAAATGTGGAATAGTTAGCTACTTAAAGATGATGGAAAGACAGACAAATTTAGGGAAAGCCATTACCATCAAGGCCATTCAATACGTATTGTATTATAATATCTATTCCCAGTCTGTTAATCTAGAGAGTTCACAAACAAATTTCAGTATGCAGAAGAGTTCTTTAACTACCAAACCTCTTCTGCCTACTGAGTGCTCCTGAAACACTGCTCACAGTCACATACTTCGCATGAAACTCGTTAAGGTGTTTTGAAGAACATAATCCTGAAAGAACATAATCCTCAAAGTCTTGTAGTTGCTTGATGACTTCTGTAGCACAATAATTTCTCGCTTCCTGCTCAGTTACTCACAGGTAAATTTGCGACCTAAGGTCTAGAATACCAAAGTCTCTGTAAATTGGTAGTAGAAGCATAAATCTTATATTTGCATAAATCATTAATGTACTGGTGTCCTATTCTTTCTCTACATGTTCAGACTTCCTCTTTTCAATATTCTAAATGTTTGCTTCAGTTTTACTTCCACTGTTGACACCTCGGCTCACCTGATTCTTTGGATGTTGGTCAACTTTCATGGCCTTATTTAACTTGTCTCTTCTGTTAATATTTGTAGTGATTAATTAGTGATTTGGACTTTACAGATTGTCTCATGGATCTTTGCTTAGGACTACCCTATGGATTATAATGATATGTACCTCAGGCCTGATGTTTTCTGAACTCAATGTATTAACTGGTTTACCAGAGAAAATTAATTATATAATTCATGCAATCAAATAACTCTATTTTTTTTTCTATATGAAGGAGGAGTGTCATATCTCATGACTTACCAGATATGTATACTCCATAAATGGTGGGTAGGGAAATTTTAAGTGGAGGTGACAAAATGACTTATCCTGTGCCTTTAATGACTTATCCTCTGTTTGTTTTCTGATTCTTTGTTCAGGAGCAAGACGGCATTAAGCACAGTCAGACACCAAGCATATTGTCCTACAGTATATAGACTACCACTCTCTTAAACTTGTAACAATAGTGACTGTAAAATACTTTCAGCACTTTCACAGATAAACTACTTTAATGGCTAGGTAATTAACTTATTGCAAAAACTAATTATTGTATGATTCCCATGATTTAACTTATAATGTAGTTTCATATAAAACAAAATTAAAAAGTCAGTTAATTTAAACAAAACATTAAATAATAATGTAAATTATAATGATATAACAATTTTGAAGATGCTGCCCAAATAATTGAGATTTGGAAAACTCAACTATCACCATTATCTATGTTTTTCCACCAAATAAAAAGATCCTCGCTGTCTATCTCCCTTGATTCCCATGGCCTCCAGAGTAGGTTAAGTCTCTACACACTGAACTTGCCTCTGAAACCACATCAAGCTTCTCATTACTGGTTTGATGACTTTCTTTTTCTTTAGGATTAGTACATATGTATAATGTTACCTCTGTATTATACTACACTAGTTCCTAGCCTAATAATCTGGCCATGGCACACTTTAATATCAGTTAAAAGAATCAATAGGAGAATAACTCATATTTCATAACATTTCAGTCATGGAATCAAAAAGTGTGTGAAGAATAGATATAGGTGACAGATAATCAGTGTCAATCTTTGAAGCTATTATTCTGAGTCTATCAACTCTCATCTCTCTACTTTGTCTATTTTGTTACCTATAATGCAAAAAAATACTGTTAGTGGAAATTCTGGGTTTCTGATGCTATTTTTTGTTGCCAATAAGATATCAGATATGCATGTTGGCCAATTTCAATTATAAAAATATGTCCCCTGGGGGGGCCTGAGTGGTTCAACTGGCTAAGCATCTGACCTCGGCTCAGGTCATGATCTTGCTGTTCCCGAGTTCGGGCCCTGTGTTGGGCTCTGGCTGACAGCTGAGAGCCTGGAGCCTGTTTCAGATTCTGTGTGTGTGTGTGTCTCTCTCTCCCCTTCCCCTGATAACACTCTGTCTCTCTCTCTCTCTCAAAAATAAATAAGCATTAGAATAAATAAATAAATAAATAAATAAATAAATAATAAATAAATAAATGTCCCTTGATCTGTGTTTTGGATTAGGGAGACAGAAAACTGGGTGAATTTTCAAATTAGAGTAACATGGGACTCATTTCCCCTGGAATGCATCAGGATAAGCTACTGAAGAGTAAAATGCATGGTTAGAGTGAGAAGGTGAGGGATGAACACCAAAAAGCAGAGGAATAATGTGAAATCGGAAGCCAGTGAACACTTACTGATGTGACAGGTATTTAGAGACAGGTATATCTGATCCAGAATATAAAGTTTCTTTCATTTGTATAATGAAAAGCCATCACACAGGTAAAATATTTTATCTTGGTTTAGGCTTATTGAATAGAGATATTAAAGAAAAGATTAATCTACCTAAAACAGAGCAATGGCAACAAAGCTGCTATTACTGAAAGATTCATAAATAGAATTAATTTAAGCAAAGCAAGAACTTATTGCAGAAGTAGGTAATATAAGTATCCACAGACTTAGAATAAGAGGTACTAGGAGACTAAAAGATGTTCCAAAACCATGAAATCAGAATTCCAGTCATTCTTATGTAAGAGTTAAATGGTAGATAACTCCAATTGCACTACTAGATATTTATCCAATGAATACAAAAATACTAAAGTGATACATGCACCTCAGCATTCAGAGCAACATTATCTACAATAGCCAAATAATGGAAACAGCCCTAGTGTCCATCTACTTATAAATGGATAAGGAATATGTGATATATATATATATATATATATATATATATATATATATATATATATACATACACACACACACACAGTGGAATATTAGCCAGAAAAAGAATGAAATCGTGCAATTTGCAATGACATGGATTGAACTAGAAAGTATTATGCTAAGCAAAATAAGTCAGAGAAAGACAAATATATGATTTCATTCATATGTGATATTTAAGAAACAGAACAAATGGGAATAGGGGAAAAAAAGAAAGAGAGAGAGACAAACCAAGAAACAGGTTCATAATTACAGAGAACAAACCAATGGTTACCAGAAGAGAGGTGAGTGTGGGGGTGTGTGAAATAGGTAATGGGGATTCAGGAGTGCACTTGCTGTGATGAGCAACAGGTGTTGTTTGCAAGTGCAGAATCACTACATCTAATTACTAATGACTAATCACTGAAACTACACCTAAAACTAATATTACACTGAATATTAACTAGCTGGAATTTTTAAATAAAAAGTTTAAAATTTTATAGATAATCCATGTGATTTTTGTAGTGAATTAAGTAATTTAGTTTTGTGTTTATCTTTATTTTTATAAATTTGAAATACAATGAAAGGTTTTTGTTAGCCTTCAACTTCAATTTACTGGATGAAAAAAGGAGAGAATAAAAGATCAATATTCCATTTTTATGCAATTGGATAATCTGGTGTATAAATTTGACCAATACCTAACATGAGGTCTGTTTTTTTTAAAATTTATTTATTTTTGAGACAGAGAGAGACAGAGCATGAATGGGGGAGGGTCAGAGAAAGAGGGAGACACAGAATTGGAAACAGGCTCTAGGCTCTGAGCTGTCAGCGCAGAGCCGATGCCGGGGCTTGAACTCACCGACCGCGAGATCATGCCCTGAGCCAAAGTTGGACGCTTAACTGACTGAGCCACCCTGGCGCCCCAAGGTCTGTTTTATAGTGTACATATAGTGAATGAATGTAGTTAGACAAGTGAACAGTTAACTGTAAATGTTAGGCGATAGTATGACATTACATGGAATAAAAATCACTTGTCTGTTTTTCACGAGTGTTTGGGAGTTTATTGGTGATTTTATTTTTTTCTTCATGTGTGAATGTGATTTGGGAGATTTGGTAAAAATTAGGAAACCAGCCTAGAAGTTTATTTACCATGCATTTATATACCATGAGGAACAATGTGAAGTGAGTACACATATCTTGCATGCACCCAGTGCAGATAAAAACATAGAGATATTGAGGCAGGTTTTATGGAAGAGTGAGAACCCTGTGACTTTTAATTATTGCATGTGCATTTTTTTACCCATAAAGACTTTACAGTTACCCAGATTGGTAATAATACATTGAACACTTGCTTGAATTAAAGACTTACCACAAATAAATGCTAATTTATATACTGGACTGAACTCACAAAATATACAAGTTAAATTTTTATACTCAATATCTTAAAGAGACTTTTTACAAATGATGCCTCATGAGATGAGGTAATCACTTACACTTGTTGAGCCTCAACCCTATTCTCCCAAAATTACACAGTGATGGAGAATTGAAACCAAAGCACAGTCCTGTGGAAAACATTAGGTACAGAGATACCTAGATATAATGTTTAGAATACATATTTGTTGAGCTTTTATTTAATATGGCTGAGATCAATTTATTTGAACTTTAATTTGACCTCTTCATATTTACACTATTTCTTTTTTGGGGGCGGGTGGGATATCACAGTCTGCTTGCTATATTACGTATTTACATTCTTTTTTCTTTGTATGAATCAAAATAATCACCATTCCTCTTCTCACTGGTTTTACAAATGAAACTGCACCACCAATCTGTAACATCGTTAGAGAATAAAAATTACTTGACACATAGCAGGAATATGCTCACCTGACAAGCCATCACTCTAAAGTCTCCATTAGCTCATTCAGAAAATGGTGTACAGTAAAAAAAAAAAAAATATGAAGGCTTGGGGTCTATTACTCCCATGGCCGTAGTTTGACAGACTTACAGAAAAAAATCCCATATTTTTTCTCAGAGTCCTATAATATTCAAACTTTTTGAATCATGCCCTTGTGGTTAACATTATCCTCTTGCAGTGAAAAACAAAGATAAAAATAAAGAGATAAAGAAGGTGGAAGTACAAGGAGAGAAAGGAGGATAGAGGAAGAAATAAGAGATGAAAGAAAAGGTAGGGAAAGATGTCTCTGTTGAGAACATATAATGAAAGGTAATACTGCTAAATGTGTCAAGATTTGTGGTAATTCCCAAAGTCAATCAACAACCTAAAGAACATTCTTGGAATTAGGATTGATAGGTGAAATAAGATTGATATTGTAACACAGGATAAAAAAAAAGAAACAATCCAGTAAGTATTGTGAGGTTACTTTTTGACATATTATGAATGCACGTTATTTGTGAAACTATTTATTTATTTATTTATTTATTTATTTATTTATTTATTTTTGAGAGAGAGAAAGAGCAAGTGAGTATGAGCAGGGAAGGGGCAGAAGACAGGGAGAGAAATATAATCCCAAGCAGGCCCCACCCCCAGTGGGGAGCCTGACATGGGGCTCATTCTCACAAACGAACTGTGAGATCATGACTTGAGCCAAAAATCAAGAGTTGGACACTTAGCCGAGAGCCATCCAGGCACCCAAGTAGTTCTATTTTTAATTTTTGAGCAAACTCCATACTGTTTTCCATAATGGCTGGCCCAATTTACATTATTACCAGTAGTGTACAAGGGTTTCCTTTTCTCCATAATCTTACCAACATTGCTATCTCTTGTCTTTTGATGATAGCCATAACAGGTGTGAGGTAATAGCTCGTTGTGGTTTTGATTCACATTTTTCTAACAATTATGATGCTAAGCATCTTTTCATGTACCCATTAGCCATTTATATGTTTTCTTTGGAAAAAAAATCTCTATTCATTTTCTCTGCTCATTTTTAAATCAGATTGTTTTTGTTATTGAATTCTATAAGTTCTTTATATTGTGGATATTAATGACTTATGAAATATGTGGTTTGCAAATATATTCTCTCATTCCACAGACTTCTTTTCCATTTTGTGGGTAGTTTTTTGTGTGTGTGCACAAGCTGTGTGTGTGTGTGTGTGTGTGTGTGTGTGTGTGTGCTTTTATAGCTTGTACCTTTGGTACAAAAAAAAGTCTTTGCCAAAACTAGTGTAAAGTAAATTCTTCCCTATGCTTTTCTCCAGGAGTTTAATAGTATCAGTTCTTATGTTTAAGTCTTTAGTCCATTATTAAGTTAATTTTTGTGAGTGGTGTAAGATAGACAAATTTAAATTTTTGCATGTGGCCATCCAGTTTTCCCAGTACCTTTAATGAACAGACCATCTTTTCCCTGCTGAGTGTTCTTTTTTTTTTAATGTTTGTGTTTAATTTTTTAATGTTTATTTTTGAGAGAGACAGAACATGAGCAGGGAAGGCAGAGAGAGAGGGAGACACAGAATCCAAAGCAGGCTCCAGGCTCTGAGCCATCCACACAGAGCCTGACATGGGGCTTGAACTCATGAACCTGTGAGATCATGACATAAGCCAAAGCTGGATGCTTAACCGACTAAGCCACCCAGTCACCCCATCCCTACTGAGTATTCTTGATTCTGTTGTGAAATATTAGTTGACTGTGTATGTGTAGGTTTATTTCTGGGCTCTCTATTCTGATCTACTGGACTATGTGTCTATTACTATGCCAATAACCATTCTGTTTTGATTACTATAGCTTTGTAGTATAGTTTCAAATCAGGTCATGAGATGTCTCCAGCTTTGTTCATTTTTCTAAGAGTTACTTTGGAGTCTTTATAGTTTCCCACAAATTTTAGTATTTTTTTTTTATATCTATGAAAAACAATTGGAATTTTGAAAGGGATTGGATTAAGCCTATAGAGGGCTTTGGGAAATATGGACAGTTCAATTAATTATTAATTCTTCTGGCCCATAAACATGAGATATATTTCCATTTTTGTCTTCTACAATTAGTTTTCACCGAACAAATCTTTTACTTCCTTTGTTAACTTTATTTCTATGTTTTTATTTTTAAAGTTATTATGAGTGAGATTGTTTTACTTCTTTTTCAGATATTTTATTGTTAGTGCACAGAAGTGCAACAGATTTCTGTATGTTGATTTTTCCTCCTACAACCTTATTGAATTCATTGATTAGTTTCAACAGTTTTTATTTGAATTTTAAAAAATTTCTATTTTAAGTTTGATTATACGAAAGTAAAGGCAGTTTTATTTTTTTTTTCCTTTCTGATTTGGATGCTTTTAATTTACTTATCTTGCTTGATTGCTCTTGCTAGAATTTCCAGTACTATTGAATAAGAGTGATGATAGTGGCTTCTACCCATATCCATTGCTAGAGACAATTTCCAGTCCTACTCATATCCAATTTCTTCACCCTAGTCCATGCATCAAACTCTTTCATAAATTTTCACCTGGATTACACTGTTTTCTAATTTGTTTTTCTTTCTTCAATTATTATCCCCTAGTATTTATCTAAGATTAGTTAAGATTAACTTTAAAATACAAATCTGTTGATTTATTTGTCTCTGCCAATTTCTCCAAATTTTGGTTGTTTCAATCACTTTAAGCTCCATCAATATCCAACATCCCTATTGTTCTGAGAACACTTCAAACTCTTTCCTACATCAGGAACATTCAGCATATTACCACCATCTCAAAATCCCCTTCTATCCCTTAAAACATCTGTGCAAATATCATTTTTTCAGGGACAAATAGATATAGATACACACATATATTCATAGATAATTTCATAGTGCCATTTTCTTATTATCTGTCTTATCCAAGATAATGAAACCTATTGGAGAGATAAAAAAAATGGTTTGCTTTCTTGGATGTTGAATCTTTATTTCTAGTGGAAAGCTTGTCGTATACTAAGTAGATAATAATAAATCCTTAACTTATTATTTATAAGCTGAAATCTTCCTTTAGCCCCTTTACAGTGAAATGATCCTTTCTAAATAAGTAACAATTAGCATCCTCATCAATCTACAGAATATAACAGATAATTTGGTGCATTTTTAAAAGTTTATTTACTTAGAGAGAGAGGCACAGAGTGTGAGCAGGGGAGGGGCAGAGAGAAAGGAAGGGAGAAAATCCCAAGCAGGCTCCATGCTGAGAGCACAAAGCCTGATGCTGGGCTAGATCCCACAAACCATGAGATCATGACCTGAGCTGAATTCAGTAGTCAGAGGCTTAACCAACTGAGCCACCCATACATCCCTTGGTGTATTTGTAAATTACTCTAATTCAAGCATTTAAATGAAAATTTCTATGATGTAGAGATATCTCTTTGTATGCAATTCAGTTCCATATTTCATTAAAAGAAAAAATCATTTCATAGTGGTTTGGTCAACACTTTCTAAACATTTCTTAAGATAATGATAACATAACAATCAGTTACCTTCAGAGGCGACTTGGTTGCTCAGTCAGTTAAGCTTCTGACTTCAGCTCAGGTCATGATCTCATGGTTCAGCTCAGAGCCTGAAGCCTGCTTCTGATTCTGTGTCTGCCTCTCTCTCTGCTCCTCTCCTGCTCACACACAGTGTCTCTCTCTCTCAAAAATAAACATTAAAACATTTTTCAAAAAAATCAGTTACCTTCATCATTGTTCAAAAGTTATTATTTTAAAACCAAATCTTGGTATTTACAATTATTCATAAATTTGTTGGCATATTTTCATTATAAAATCTATGTTAATGATGTTAGGATTGAAAAAAAATGATGACTTTGTGTCTATTTAATTTTGTGACAATAACTAAGAAAAATTAAAGCAATTAGAGAGTAATGAAGACTTTGCAAAACAGCTATTGACAAAAATCATGTAGGAACATTTGGGAAATTTGATCATATGCAAATCAACACGTCCAGATGACAAGATTCTTAGGGAATTAAGGGAATGCGTAGACATCTTGAACCACTTACTATTACTCAGAGATAAATTTGAAAATTCAGAAATAAGCATACTGCTGAGAATTAGCAAAAATGCAACCAGTTTTATTTTTAGTGGGGAAAATAGGGATAGGGATATTAATAGGTAAGAAAATAATGGGATAGGGCAAAGCTATCAGGTATAAAAGCAAAATAGATTTAAATGGAGTAAATACTGCCCCATCCACTCTCATAGTGTTTACATTATAATGTATTTAGTGTGAACATTACAAGTTGTCATTCTAGATGCTAAAATAACCTCTACCTTAAAAATTGTACCTTTAGAGATAGAGGTAGAATTAAAACACAAATAGGAAATAATAATTCCTATAGATGAAGTCAATTCAGGAAACTTTTTGGAAGGTGCTGAATTTGCACCTAATTTGTACTTAATTTCAGCCTCCTGTAGTAAACTGAAAGAATAAAAAGCCTGTTTCAAATTTCAGAGAATATTAAATGAGGAATAAGTAATAACACTGACATGGACAAAAATATGGTGTAAGTATTAGGTCTAAAAATGGCAAATATAATCACAGAAAAACAAAATGAAATTTAGATTGAGAAAGTATAAGTTAATAAAGCGGGTGAAACAAATTTAAATGAGCATTAAACAAAGGCTAAAAAGCTGCACAAGACACTCTTCAAAAAAGACTAAGTAAGGCACGGTCAGACAGGTAAGATATCATGTAAGAGAAAAAAGAAAAAAAAAAGATAAAGAAGAACAACTTGATTTTAAATCCATCTGGAGACCAATATCTGTATAAAATCTTTATTATAAATTCTAAGATTACTTTAAAGATCTGTTAAACACAAATATTTTATTATTGTCCATAAAATCAAAATAAGTGAAAAATATTGACCATTTTTCCCCTGAAACTAAGCAAATTATCAAATTTGGAACATAAAGAGAGAGTCTGAAAGTGGCATGGGAAAGAGGAAAGGAAATGTGAAAAATGTGTCCCAGTCTCATTGTGACAGAAGTTGCATCAAAACCAAAGTCAGTTTTCTTTCAAAATTCAGGCATCAGAGATTTGTTTCCTAAATTAGGATTATACTAGTACTCAGTACATAAGAGGAGAATTAATTGTAAATGGATGAACAGTCTATCAAGCCATGAAAAAAACAAATTAATGTCTCACTATAAAATAAAATATATAATATAATCCACATTATTTTTATATTCATGTCAGGTGAATAAATATAACCCTTGTAAGAAATTAATTCCTTTGAATAGCTTATATTGCAACCTGAAAAAAAAAAGAAATTTTCTCTGTAATTCATTATGCCTTTATATGTATGTATAACATATATGTAATTCATTTTATGTTATATATACTATTAATATACAGAGGATACATATGTGGATGTATATGTGTGTGTATATACATATATACACATACAAAGAGAGAGAGAGTTAGTATTTAATTAAAAGCATAACACATGTCTACTCTTCATTGTATAAGCATATGCCAACAGTGAAATAGTATTGTTAGTCTTATTTTTTAGCACAAAACAACTAATTTTAATTTTCTTTCAATGTGACTAAGCTAGATATATTTTGAATGATAAAAAAGTGAGGTCACTAATCATTTTATGATTATTAAAGATTTGAAAGCAATCTGTAAGAGTGGAAGGGAGTTTGCCCTATATTCCTGGATAAAGTCCAGTGCGGGTAATTGCATTGCACCTGCCAAATTTCTCCCTGTAGTTTCCAGTCTGCAGAGCTGTTAAGCAGCTGCTATATGTTATCCCAGTGATGGCTGAAATTTTGTGATGAAGAAAATGGATCTTTCTTCTTTCTTTATTTGAAGCTTTAATAAAAATCAATAGTATCGTAAATTGTCTTGGGAAGAAATCTTCATGCATATCAGGGAGACTTTTTGTACAGAACCTACATTCTCTAACCCATTTAACAATAAACCTTGAAAAATGTAATAATTTTCCTGAATCACTTCTATTATATAATAAAAATATTTCTTTGAATACAAAGAGTAGAGGAAATTAAGTTGTTTTGAGAACATGAATGAAAATTAAGTGGAAAATGATGGCTAGATTCACAGTATATTGGGGATAAATATGCATCCTCAAGTTGTATAGAATTAGATTTGTAAGTCTTGTCTAATATTTAGATTTTGGTTTCCACCAATTTGGAAGAAATTCATTCAATGCTTGTTTAAAACTATTTCAGCTGATATTTTAACTTTCACTTTCCAATGTGAATTTCTTTTTGTTTTTCCTCTCCTCATATTTCTTCAGACTTACATCATACTCCTGTCTTTGTGAATGTTCTCAATTCTTTTCAAATTAAGATTTCCATTTCCTGTTGATCTCTCCCCCTCCTCTATTCCTGTCATGGAAATTATTCAGATAAAGAATTTTCCAAACTCGGATTTCCCAACTTTATTTTTGAGCATGTCTCTGCATATTATGAGAAAGTATTTTGCAGAAAAAAAAGAGCTTCATGTTTTGGGGGGAAGCTCAATTAAATAAATTAAATATGCACACCACAATACATTATTTACTGAACTCATTAATCTTTATACTTTAATTTGAGCATCACTTCCTTAGGGAAAAATTCTGATTCACCCCCAAATAGTTCACTTCAGTTTCCTTCTATTACAGAATTCCTTTTCCTTTGCTTACATTAGTGTATTTTCCTTGAGTTTATAATTATACATATGTTTGAATAATTTAATGATTATTTTCTGTCTTCTCCACTAGAGCTTAGCTTCATAAAACAGAGCATCTTGTGTAAATACTTTGTAATGTTTTTTGAATTAATAAGTAACTTTTGGGAAACAATTCTGTTTTTCTAAGGTCAAATCTGTTACTTGACCTTGAAGCTTAGTTTTTCTTTTTCTTTTATAAATTTTGCATACATATTTAATATATAGAATTTAATAATTATTAAGCACAACTAATATATTTCACATGTATCATTTATTTTTTAATCAGTCAAATGAATAATGTATACATATTGTCATTTTATAAGCCAGGAACAAAGATTCAAATATAATAAAATTTTTCTACCTGGAAAGTGAAAGGTGAATTCAAGCTTACATTTGTCTGACTCTAAAATGTATGTTCTTAGTGTTTTTGTTAAATTTCCATATGTTTTGCTCTAAATTTCTCTAGACTTCAGATTTTACATAAATATAATTTCATACTTTGTGAAACTTGGAAGTAATTATATCTGATAAGAAACATCTGCAATAGGATGCTAAAGATTCTGGGTTGAAGTTCTATGATTTTTTTTTCTGCCAAGCTCAGTTTCAGTCAATGTGCATCTTTCAAAATTTCAAAAGCTGAGGAACTGGAACCAATCTGTTAGCTTTAGGCAGAAACTACTAAAACACATGTTTCAGCATAATATTTCAAAAGTATATATTTATAGAGTGAAACAAAGTCTTTCTTAAATCAACCTAGTATAATCCAAAGGAGAAAGTGACAATCTCATTAATCATGGTAACCATTGCTTTCTCAGTACACACGAGCTCTAGGGTGTCACCTAGGTTAGGTTTGTATAATTATCTCAAAACCACATATATATTTAATGATTTTTGTATTCCCAGATAATGATAGATCTTGAGAATGTAGATTTTAAGGATGTAGAGTGGCCAGTAGGAACTCACATAGTAGTTCAATGGTTCTCAGACCTGGGCTATTTGTCAGAAAAATGAAAGCAGAAATCTGGGGATGGGAACCAGACATCATCAGATTACTCCATTGTGCAGTGAAAGTGGAAAACTGCTGCTCTGATGAAGTGACCACAGCCCTGGCTCATCATTAGAATAACTTGATGGGAATGGAGAGAGGGCTAGATTTAAGATTCTTCTATCATAAATTTAATCCCATCTTCCATCTTAATTAGCGTTCCTTGTAACTATTCACCTTAATTGAATCCTGCCTTTAATGTGAAGGCACAGGTCCTTCTGAAACCCTACTTTAAGGAGAATCCATTTATATTTCTAAACAATTTCTCTCACGAGCAAGGAGGCAGAATCAGAATTTTCTTATATTTCCATTTCTGTTCTATTTTCCTAAACTTACAAAGCTTTTTTGTTCTGGATTCTCATCATTTGCTATGTACCTTCTACCTCATTTATTTCGTGCATAAAAATGCATGGTTGGGTTTCCTCAACATGTTTTTTTTTCCCAATATCTAGGCAGACAATCTTTTTTTTAATGCTTTTTTTATTGCTTTATTTTTTTATTTTTCTTAATTTACATCCAAATTAGTTAGCATATAGTGCAACAATGATTTCAGGAGTAGATTCCTTAGTGCCCCTTACACATGTAGCCCATCCCCCCTCCCACAACCCCTCCAGTAACCCTCAGTTTGTTCTACATATTTATGAGTCTCTTCTGTTTTGTCCCCCTCCCTGTGTTCATATTATTTTTGGTTCCCTTCCCTTATGCTGTTTTCTCTGTTAAAGGCCTCATATGAGTGAAATCATATGATTTTTGTCTTTCTTTGATTGACTAATTTCACTTAGCATAATACCCTCCAGTTCCATCCACATAGTTGCAAATGGCAAGATTTCATTCTTTTTGATTGTCGAGTGATACTCCATTGTATATGTATACCACATCTTCTTTATCCATTCATGCATTGATGGACATTTGGGCTCTTTCTATACTTTGGCTATTATTGATAGTGCTGCTATAAACATGGGGGTGCATGTATCCCTTCGAAACAGCACACCTGTGTCCTGTGGATAAATGCCTAGTAGTGCAATTGCTGGGTCGTAGGGTAGTTCTATTTTTAGTTTTTTGAGGAACCTTCATACTGTTTTCCAGAGTGGCTGCACCAGCTTGCATTCCCACCAACAATGAAAAAGAGACCCTCTTTCTCCGCATCCTCTAGGCAGACAATCTTTATAGTTTTCCTTTATATCCTTGGCCCATGTATCATTGTGGAAGACTTCACTCCCTTTTGGACAATTTATTTAGCATAGATGCTCACTTCCTCACATTCTACCATTTTAAATTTCTTTCCACTTACATCCCTCAAATCCTTATTTAATCCCTGTTTTATAGATTAGATTATGTAGATTATATAAAACTACATTAGATTCTAATACTAGAATTATGAATAGTATTATCTATCCAGAAAATATATTCTTTCAGACTGTTAATTTCTTGCTTCTACTGAAGAAACTCACAGAAAGCAGTGTTCACTTATTCTCCAGTTTATCACTCTATACTGGCTTCTTACAACATTTAATAGCTCCCAATTTACTCTAGAATCTATAATCCATCACAAGGACTTCCTTGTTTCCATCCATTTCTTTTTCACAGTTTATCATTTCATCCACTTTCTGCAACAGATCTCTTTCAAAAGATTGTCAAAGGTAACTTAGAATTCATGAAATAAAAATATAAAGTAGTCAAAGACAGAAACTTCCTTGGTTGGCATGATTAGGGTAAGTAAAGCCTAGGAATATTTATCACTATAATTACTTTGCTCTCACAAACACAAACCTCATCACGTCACCATAGCATAATATGCCATTGCTTTTAGACATTGATTTTTCTGTATCCAAACTAAAATATTAATTTATATACACTAGCTAATTTAGATTGATGATAAAAAGATGATAGATAGATAGATAGATAGATATAGATAGATAGATAGATAGATAGAGACACATATAAGTGTTGAATGAGCATGGATGGATGACAAAATGGGTAGAGGTGTGGAATATCAACCTGTCAAATCATTTTCATTTTATTCTCTAGGAAAGGCAGCTGAGAAACTGACCCAATTTTATCAACAAACAAATTACAAGAGAAAGAGAGGAGAAAGATATGCAATTAAAAAAACTGAAGGTATATTTAAACAATTTGAATCACTATTCAATTAAATTTTCAAAATATCTGGTACTTATAACAAGAAAATATAAGCACTGTGTATATATCATATGACACAGCTATTTAATATATGCTAATGATATTATGGCTATCATTTTAAGAAGAAACTATTTTAAGAGGTAAATACTGAGATATTTACATGCGAAATAATATAAAGTATTGGATCTGCTTCAAAATAATCTGGGAAGGAAGAGTGGATATGGATATAATAGAAAACAGATTTCTGGATTTGATGATTATTAAATATTTGTGTGTGAATGTAGAAGTTTGTTAGCCTATTCTTTCTCCTTTTTATATGATTAATATTTTCCATAACAAAATGTTAAAAAGTACAAATTTCTAAAGTAAATGTTTAAGTAATCTTTTACAAAACTTTTGATATGCATTCAGATGGATTGGTAGCATTACTCATATATCCTTTAATAAACAAAAGAGTGTTTTAAACATCAATTCATGTTATCAAATATTCAAATCTTAAACAAGGTCTTATAACCCCCCAAATTTAAAAAATACTCACTTGAAGGGATACATGCACCCTGATGTTTTTAGCATCATTATCTATAATAGCCAGACAATGGAAACAGCCCAAATGTCCATAGGGTGATGAATGGATCTATACAGAAACACTCACACGTGTGTGTGTGTGTGTGTGTGTGTGTGTGTGTGTGTGTGTATAATATTAGTCATAAAAAAACAAGGAAATTTTGCCAATTACAATGACATGGATGGAGCTAAAGAATATTATGCTAAGTGTAATAAGTCAGTCAAAGGACAAATGCTTTATGATTTCACTCATATGTTTAATTTAAGAAATAAAACAAATGAGAATAGGGGAAGAAGAGAAAGAGAGAGAGACAAACCAAAAAATAGACTCTTAGCTATAGAGAACAAACTTATCAGAGGGGAGGTGGGTGGAGGGATGGGTGAAATAGGTCATGGGGATTCAGGAGTGCACTTGTGATGAGCACTGGGTGTTGTTGGATGTAAGTGCTGAACCACTACATTGTACACTTTAAACTAATATTATACTATATGTTAATTACCTGGAATTTAAATAAAAACTTAAAAAATTATATAAGATGGGTCGCCTGGATGGCTCAGTTGGTTAAGCGTCCAACTTCGGCTCAAGTCATGGCTCTTGAGTTCAAGCCCCACATTGGGCTCTGTGCTGACAGCTCTGAGCTGGAGCCTGCTTCAGATTCTGTGTCTCCCTCTCTCTCTGTCCCTCCCCTGCTCACTCTCTCTCTCTCAAAAATAAGTAAACATTCATTTAAAAAATCATATAAGATACTTCTCAAAAGTGATTTTTTTCCTGTCTCTGTGACACATGAGTTGGCTTTCAACCTGACACTGACATAGCCCTGTTTCATACCCATCATGAGCCAAAGACAAACCTGCCTACAGAAAGTGTAAAAATTAGAACGCTGTACTACTATAAATTGAGACTGAGAAGAGAACTTTGTTGTAACTGAAACTCTTCTTGAAATATCACTACTCTTGCACATTAAAGTTTATGACAACATTATGTAAAATGAAAACTTGAAAATAAATTAACTTCAATGTGATTCTGGAAGACATGGCTGTGTAGAGTGAGGTCATATATCCAGAACATAAAATAAATTGGACAGGATAAATAAGAATTGGCAAATAAAATGAGAAATTGAATACAATTTGTCTTTTTCACTCATTCTCTCCTTCTCTCTCCCTCCCTCCTTACCTCCTTCCTTTCCTTTCTCTCTCTGTTTCTCTATCACACAAAGGGCTCCAGTTTTATTGCTATAAAAAGCTAGTTGTGCTCTTCAGTAATGTATTTTATTGGGTGATCAGAAAATAGTGCCAGGAATGGGGTAGATAGGAATAAGTATAATGTGTCCTTATTAGTATATCTTTGTTGTTATTGGTCAGAAAACTTTAGTGGGCTCTGAATTAAAGTTGGAAAGGGAATTCATGGGAACACAATAAATTAAAAACTTATTTATGCTTAGGACTATGTTTAGAGAACACTGTGTCAAAATATAAAAATAGGAAAAATTATCAAGTTGTCTTGTCTACACAAAGGTAACAATATAGAAAGATTTTTATTTCCATTGTCAACTGACTATACGCAATTTCCATAGATGTACATAAAAATACAAACAACATGAGCTATACATGCTTTTTGCTTGAAATTAACAGAATATGGGTGAAAACTGAATCCAGTAAGTCATTTATAACAAGTTATTTTAGCCTTATATAATCATGCCTGTGGAATAAATTTATTATTCAAAGTTAACAAATATTTAAGAAAATGTCAATATTTTTCAAAATGTTAAGGTTAACAAAATAGCATAAAACATTACATTACACTCAAAGACTTTAAGGCTGATCAAACAGACCAGTAAATACGATGTTTTGATTGGTATTAATACCAGCTTGTAGAAATTCAATGCAATACTGTATTGAATTTATTTTATTGTGGCAAGAGCATATAACAAAATTTACCCACATGCTATTAAAAATTTATAAACAAACTTTAAATGTGTATTGTAGTATTGTTAACTATAGGCATGATGTTGTACAACAGATCTCTACAACTTATCTTGCATAAATGAAATGTTTTACCTATTGAACAAAAATTTCTTATTTTTCCTCTTCCCCAGTCCCTGGCAACCACCATTCTACTTTCTGCTTCTATGAATTTTATTATTTTAGATATCTTAAATCAGTGGAATCAGGTAGTATCTGTCCTTCTGTAACTGGTTTATTTCACTTAGCAAAATGTCCTCCATGTTCATTCATTCTGTTATATATGACACAATTTCCTTCTTTTTTAAAGCTAAATAATGTCCATTGTGTGTATGTACTGCATTTTCTTTATTCATTCATATATTGATGGGCATTTAGGTTGTTTCCACATCTTGACTATTGTAAATAATGCTTCAATGAACATGGGAGTGCAAATATGTCTTTAACATCCTGATTTCAATTCTTTTGTATTTATACTCAGAAATAGAATTACTACATCATACAATAGTGCTATATTTCATTTTTTTGAGGATTCTGTTACTGTTTTCCATAGTGGCTGTACCAATTTACATTTCTACTGAAAGTGTTCAGCTTTTAATTTCTCCACATTTTTTTTTTTTTTTTTTTTTTTTTTTTTTTTTTATTTTTGGGACAGAGAGAGACAGAGCATGAACTGGGGAGGGGCAGAGAGAGACGGAGATACAGAATCGGAAACAGGCTCCAGGCTCTGAGCCATCAGCCCAGAGCCTGACGCGGGGCTCGAACTCACGGACCGCGAGATCGTGACCTGGCTGAAGTCGGACGCTTAACCGACTGCGCCACCCAGGTGCCCCTAATTTCTCCACATTTGCAACAACATTTGCCTTCTCTTTAATTTAAAATGGTCATTCCAATAGATGGGAAGCCTTTTCATTGTGGTTTTGATTTTCATTTCCCTAGTGACCAGTAATGCTAAGAGCATTTTCGTATACTTGTTGGCCATTTGTATGTCTTCTTTGGAGAAATATCTATTCAAGTCATTTGTTTATCTTTAATCAAATTATTATTATTATTATTATTATTATTAACTATTAATTTGTTATTGAGTGAAAAGTTCATTTTATATTTTGGAATTAACCTCTCATCAGATATAGTTTGTAAATATTTTCTCCCACTCCATAGGTCATCCTGTCATTCTGTTGAGTATTTTCTTTGCTATGCAGAAACTTTTTACTTTGATGTAGTCCACTTGTCTATTTTTGCTTTTGTTGCCTGTGTTTTTGGTGTCATATCCAAGAAACATTGCCGAAAGTAATGGCCAAAAGCATTGCCAAAAGCTTTTTGCCTCTGTTTCCTTTTAAGAGTTTTAAAGTTTCAGGTCTTATGTTAAATTATTTTTCCATTTTGAGTTGGTGTTTATGTGTGGTATAAGAAAAGGTCCAAATTTTGGAAATAAATAACCAGTTTTCAAAAAATCATTTGTTGAAGGGACTTTCTTTTTCCCATTGTGCATTCTTGGCAGCCTTGTCAAAGATCATTGGAATATGATATGTGTGGCAGGGGTGCCTGGGAGGCTCAGTCTGTTAAACTTCTGACTCTTGGTTTTGGTTCAGGTCATGATCTCATGGTTTGTGAGGTTGAGCCCCATGTCAGACTCTGTGCTGACAGCACGGAGCCTGCTTGAGATTCTCCCTCTTCCTTTCTCTCTGCTCCTTCTCCGCTTGCTCTATCTCTCTCTCAAAATGAGCAAACAAATTTTAATGAAGAATATAATATGTGTGGATTTATTTCTGTTGCATTGGTCTATATGTCCGTGCTTATGCCATTACCATACTCTTTTGATTACCATAGACTTGTAATAAAGTTTGACATCAGGAATTGTGAGGCCTCCTGTTTTGTTCTTCTTTCCTAAAATCACTTTGGCTCTTTGGGACATTTATGATTTTACCTGGTTTTTATATTTATGTAAAAATGCCATTGGTATTTTGTTGGGGAGAACAATAAATCTGTTGATCACTTTGTGCTTTGTATAGTAAGATGGTTAAAAAACATAAAGTCTTTCAATCCTAGAACATGTGATGTCTTTTCATTTGTTTATTCTTCTGTAATTTCTTTCATCTATGTTTTATAGTTTTCAGTATACACAAGTGTTTCATTGGTTTTGTTAAGTTTATTCTTAAACACTTTATTTATGTGTTTATTTGTTTATTTTTGGATGCCATTCTAAATGGGGCTTTTTTTGAGCGGGGAATAGTTTGTGTTTAGGGTTTAAAAACACCAGCAGTTTTTGTATGTTCATTTTGCATCTAGAAACTTTATCACATTTATTTATTAGTTCTGTTTTTTTTTTTTTCATGGAATCTTTGGGATTTTCACATACAAGATCATGTCATCTTAAAATCAATTTGCTTATTCCTTTCCAATTTATATGCCTCTTATTTACTTTTGTTTTCTGCCTAATTGCTCTGGCTAAAACTCCCAATAGTAAGCAAAATAAGAGTAGCAATCAAGAGTGGACATCCTTGTCTCATTCCTGATCTTAAAATAAAAGCTTTCAGTTTTTCACCATTGAGTGTGATGTTAGCTGTGGGTTTGTTAAATACTGCCTTTGTTATGGTGAGGTAAATTTCTTCTATACCTACTTTGTTGAGATTTTGTTATACGATATTGAATTTTGCCAAATGTTTTTTCTCTGTCTATTGAGATGATCATATGATTTTTATTCTTCATTCTGTTAATGTGATGCATCACACATATTTATTTGTATATGTTGAGCAATCCATGCATCCCAAGGATAAATGTGACTTGATCATGGTGTATAATCTTTTAATATGCTGTTGAATTTGATTTGCTAGTATTTTGTTGAGAATTTTTACATCTATATTCATAAGGAATATTAGCCTTTAGCTTTATTTCCTTGTGTTTTTGTTTGGTTTTGGTTATCAGGGTAATCCTGACTACATAAAATGAGTCTGGAATTGTTCCCTTCTCTTCAATTTTTGGGAAAGTCTGAGAAAGATTGGCATTAACTATTTACATGTTTGGTAGAATTCACAAGTGAAGCCATCTGGTCCTAGGCTTTTCTTTGTTGGGAAGTTTTTGATTAATGATTAAAGTTCTCATTATTGGCCTGTTCAAGTTTTCTATTTCTTCATGATTCATTCTTGGTAGGTTTTATATTTCTAGAAATTTCACAATTTCTTCTAGGCTGTCCAATTTCTTGGTGTGTAATTGTTTATGTTAGTCTTGATGATCCTTTTTATTTCTGTGGCATTAGTTTTAATGTCTCCCTTTTCATTTGTGATTTTATTTATTTATTTTTATTTTATGTAGGTAATTTAAATTTTGTCAATGTTATCTTTTGTATAAAAATTAACTCTTAGTTGTATTGATTTTGTTTCTATTTTGTATTCTATATTTGATTTATTTCTGCTACAATCTACATCTTTTCTTCCCTTCTACTAACTTTGGGATGAGTTTGTGTTTCTAATTCCTTGAGATGTAAGGTTAGATTGTTTAATTTTATATACAGTATTGTGAGCAAGAAATTCAAGAAGGAATCTGTTGGGCAATTTGTCTTTGAGTAGCCATTAGCTGTAGCAGTAGGGCTAGGGGATCCACTCCCACACAGGAGTCCATACTTCTATGTCTTGCTCTCTGATGATGATAATTGGAATACTGACCTCAATTGTGCTGCTCATTCTGTCTATGAGATATTAAGGGAATCCTGAGATGGGGCAACCAACTCAGTCGGTTAAGTGTCTGACGTCGGCTCAGGTCAAGATCTCACCACTCATGAGTTCAAGCCCTGCATCAGGCTCTGTGCTGATGGCTCAGAGCCTGGAGTTGCTTCAGATTCTGTGTCTCCCTCTCTCTCTGTCCCTCCCCTGCTCATGCTCTGTCTCTCTCTGTCTTTCAAAAATAAATAAACATTGAAAAAAAAATTTTTTTTTAAAAAGGGAATCCTGAGATATTCATGTGGTTTCTGCAGTAACTTAGACTAATCACTTAGCAGCTCAGGTCTTTAAGATATAAGGCAAAACTTGTCATCTTCTTAAAGGCTGGGCCTGGTATTGGTATTGTGTCATCTACCGTATTTTATTGGTCAAAGTATCCTTAGACCACCCCAGATTCAAAGAGAGAAAAATGAATCTCATTTCTTGATGGGAAAAATGTTAAAGAATTGTCAGCCTTACTTAATCCACATAGGAGCAAAATGAATAAAAACTTACCTTGGACAATTGAAATGCAAGATTTTGAAAATGGTAAGAAATACTTCCACAAACTCCAGTGTTATTAGCTTTCCTTTAGAATAGATTCTGTGATATGCCATCTAGAGGCTTTCTCTAAAATTGAGGGACTCATTGGTGTTTCAGAAATGCTTTATGATAGCACACAGTTAAATTCTTGTTCAGGAATTCCTATGAAGGGAAACTCCCATACCCAAAATTCAAACACTCTGTGGGAAACATCACATCCAGTGACTGTTCTGTGTGGGGAATAAAGGCCTGATTCTCTTCAACTCAATTTGGGATGATGCTGAGGTTGTGCATTCAGCTCCAGAGTTCCCTGTGAAACTACTTTGCAACTCCAATTCTCCCTGTGCCCATACCTGTTTCCTTCTTTTTGTCACTGGTGTTGTTTTGGAGAGACCACACAAAAACATCTTCTCACAAAAAAACTGAATCAGACTAATTACTGAGTAATTGAACTGTGACACATTTTCTTTAAATGGCCATGCAGTAATCTATAAATCATAAAATATAAATCTTCACCTTTGGTATTTTTGACACAAAACATACTGTGTGTATGTATATTCTACTTTTGATGTACTAATAAAATGAATTATAAGAGCTTTATTTGAAATATTACACATGCAGTTATTCTTTATCATTTTTATAATATTTCCATAAGAAACAGATATTGACCTAAAGTCATAACTTGGGAACTGAATGGAGGTTCATTTTGAGTGTATTCAGGGTGATTTTTTAAAATAAATTCTGCAACTAGACATTTCCTTCTCCAAAGTTCAAACACATTACAATGTCATTATTTATAATATTCTGCTGATTCACTGTCTGTTTTAAAAGAACTGGGGCTTATCTGAAAACAAAATCCCCACAGTCAAGCAGCTTAAAAGTACAAAAGTGAAAAAGGCAATCAGAACTTCAGGGGGGCGGGGAGTGCTGCAAACCACATTGATTTTAAGATTAAAGATATAAGATTGAATGAGTCAAAAGTAATGCAAATTTCATGGCAAACTCAACCAGAACAAAGTAATTTTGCGCAGCTCACACAATAGTAGTCTTTATAAATTTTTCCTTCTCTTTTTTTCACCTGCTTCAGCTATTCCTAGTCCTTGAAGCAAACAAAAGTGCTGACAGACTGTGAGGCCACAAATATTGACACTAAGTATTTTGTGCCCAGGGCAAAGTGATTAGAATCTTCATATTTGAAATTTTCAATCTAAATCCTTCTACCCGGTGGCTCTCTATTGATAAAACTGACCTCATTTTCCAAAGAAGACAATAGCACCACTTACTGTTTTCTGCACTGGCCCCATTTCTTCAACTTGGGCTTCCATCTCCTTTACTTGCTTTACTTTGCTCCTTAGGTATTGACCTTCCCCCTGTGGTAAGTCCCCTTATTGTTATCTACACACTCTTTTTTCAGGTATCACTGTCTCTTTAAATTTCACATACTCCTTAATATGTTAAAAAATAAAAATAATTAATTGAGTATTTTCAGTCCTACCTCTCTTCTGAAATCCAGTCCCACTTTTTAAGATGTATCTAGAGCATTTCCACTAAATGTTTCATGATTATGTCCAACCAACATATCCAAAACTTGTGTTCAACTCTTTACCACAATACCATAAATCATTTTTCCATTAGTATTATATTTATTTTAATAATATAATCATTCTTATACTTTTTTCATATTTTAAATCTTGCATTTTCTTTTGCAAATTACTTTCTTTCAACTCTCATATCACTTTAAGTCAAATTTTATTATCAAGCCTACCTTTTCTGCCTGTTTTAGCTTGTTATTTACTTTAGGTTCTTATAAACTTACACCAGGATTACTGTATTTCATCCATTCAACCATATTTGTTGGGCTGCAATGATCTTCCAGGATCTACTCTCAGAATAGAGAATGCAGTTATTGCAAAGATAGATACAGTGCTCAAAGCCAAGTACCTTACCTTTCTAAGAAGAGAAAAAATATGGCTATATGGGGACCTAAAAAAGAGATAACTTTTCGATTTGATCTTAGCCTCTTAACTTTAATTTGCACAGGATGTCCACATACTGAGTATGTAATATTTTTTTTTAACTGGTATACAATAGGTACCAGTAAACAAGAAAAAGAATAAAGGTAAAGAAAATGACAAATACTTGACATTTTAACTCGTGAAAATGACAGCCTGTGTGTTATGCACTTTAAATGGTTCTAGGGAAAAATACATTTTTAAAAAAATTATGGTTAGGGGCACCTGGGTGGCTCAGTCAGTTAAGCATCCAACTTCAGCATAGGTCATGATCTCACTACTCACCAGTTCGAGCCCCACATCAAGCCTTGTACTGACATTTCAGAGCCTGGAGCCTGCTTTGGATTCTGTGACTCCCTCTCTCTTTGCCACTACCCCACTTGTTCTCTCTTTGTCTCTGTCTCTTTCAAAAATAAATAAACATTAAAAAAATAAAAATAAATAAATAAATAAAAATTATGGTTAAATTTTGGTAGCTCATAGAAGAAATATCACTTTAAACAAATATTTAAAGTGTGCTTCTTCTTAAAATGTTTGCTTTTCAACTGTGTATAATTATCCCAGTTAATCAGACACCATATTATGAGATATGCTATTGTCTTGAAATAGCTTTATGGATATTTTATTTTTCATGAATTCATATCATTTCATTTTATCTTTACTTAAAATTCTTTAATAGAGCCATATCTGATTTATATTTCTGTGTTACAGAGTGGTATTTCAGTATTTTGTACTTAATATCATTTAATATACATATTAGTTGTTCTTTCTCAGACATTTTAGTTGCAACATATTTCCTTCCACTCTGAAATCTCAACTCCTTTTAATAGTTCTAAATGGGTGACTTCCAAATAGTGTGTCAAAGAAAATGTATTGTTTATTGTTTCTAAAATAATTTAGCAAAACTTTTCAGAAGTTGGATTCATTTATTAAAAGGGGAACTGTAAACTTTGAACTTCTATAGGCTGGTATAATTATAAGTGACTTTTTAAGAATCATAATTTTGATGCATCAAATGATGGGTAGCTTGAAGTATGGATCTCAAGTCTCTTAGTGTCTCTTGCCCAGTGTTTTTGGTGAACCTAGTTCAGCTTATCACACTGCTGTTAAAAAGCTTTTGTTGAAATACACACTGCTGCCTCCACGTGTTCCCAGGACAGCCTTCCTGCCTTAGGTTCTGGCACCTGCAAACCGTTATCTGAGTTAATTAAGATAATTGTTTTCCCAAAGACTGCTTGGCCAAGAAAAAGTGAAGTCATTAGGGTAGCTTCCTTCTCTTGCATTTATCTGTACAACGCTATAAAATATTAATTACAGTTCAAAAAATTTGAAAATTTTGACTCTATGCCTTACTAAGGAGAAATCTCCTACAGTGAAAAATTGGTCAATTATTGCTATTTTTTTACATCAAACATCTTTATTATATTCTGGCTTTGAAGGGTTACTAGTTTGTTTTCTAAAGATAACAGTTTCTTTAGCAAAAGGAGGTGTATTCTAAATATTCATGATCTATAAATATGTTTACATAGGAATTTGGGAAGATGACACATAAAACAAAATAGTTAATTTAAGCAGAATTATAGGGATATAAAGAATCATTACACATTGTATAGATTGCTTCTCAAAAGAAATCAAGTGTAATGTTTATAACCTAATATGTATGTATATATCATATGTATGAGTTTTTATAGTCTCATATTAGTATTCTGTAGCATTAAATTGATCTTGATTTAATTCATTCCCTTGTCAAAAATGTCAGCTGGCTCTTATAAATTTCCTCTCCATTATTTAATTATTCAATAATCTCCAAAGTGTGTAGGAATATCTTTTTCTTACATTTACCCTTCTCAACTTTCTTTCACAACCTCCAAATTTTAGCCAAACTTTTATTTTAATATATATGTAAACCATATTATGCTGAGTGTATGTCTTTATAATTTTTCTTCCTAGATTTTCACGTCTTCATTTTTATAACTTTTCAACACCCAACTAAAAACATAGTCTTCATTAAGTTTTTCCTAAAATTTTACTCTGATTAATCTGTATTCTATAGTATTATATTAATTTAACAACGCTTCTTTTACGTTACTAATTATGTCCTAAAATTCAAGAATCAAGTACCTGTTCTATTCCAGGCACTGCCATAAGCATAGAAGACAGAATGTTAAGGATTAATGTACATTATGCTTCTGTAGACCTCATGACATAGCATAAAAGATGGACATTGAGTGCGTAATAATGCTGAACTATGATTGAGATTATACTAATGGAATTATGTAAGTTATTCAAACATAAACCTAGATATAAAAGTCATTAGAGAGACTTCACTGAGGACATATAAAGTAAAGAAAGGTAAATTAGAGTTTGAAAAAGTAGTGTTACAGGAAGGAGAAAGGACTTGATGGAAGGGTGGGATTGGAATGAAATCACAGCAAATGTGAGAAATTGTAAGATGTGCAGAGTAGCTGTAGCATTTAAGTGCGGCTGAAGAGGTAATTGACAGTGATGTCATAAAGAACTTCATAAAGAAGAATTTGTAAGCTGAGCAATTTAACAAAGTGAATGATATGATATTTGCAGTTTGGAAGATCTTTCACACTATAAAGGATGAGTTGTCAGTTAGCAAGTAGACCTTAAGAAATGGCAGTGATAAAAAAGAAAATTACAAAGATTTTGTATATTTGTAGGTTGTGATTTATAAAAATGTTTTTGGAGATTTATAGATACATATGTGTATATATATATATATATATATATATATATAAAACTGTATAGTATATATGTGTGATGTGTATTGTACCATAAGTGTGTAGACAGAGGCATACATATATATATATATATATATATATGTATATATACATATACATATATATATACATATATATATATATAGAGAGAGAGAGAAATTTGAGATATATTTGTATAAATATATACATATATAAGTATATGTATATGAAGATATGTATGTACATATGAAGAAATACATAGACCTTAAAATTTACTTAATATAATAAACTTCAAACTGAATAGGTAAAAAGAAATCCATGTAAGAGGATTTCCAGGCAAATTCTTTCAAAACTGAAGTTAGATGCACTAACAACTTTATGAAACTTTATACATTTTAAGAGTTGAATATAGTTGTATAAACATATGTATAAACTTTATTTACACAACCTTTATGATTTGATATCAAAACCAGAAGAAAGTCCAATTATGGAAATAGATGAAAAAAATTCTTAACAAATTATTACAAATCTAGACCCAGCAGTACATATAATAAAATAAATTATCATGACACAAGAGTTTGTTCTTTATCTATCACCCACAGAATTAAGATGACTTAGCATTAGAAAATACATTTAAGACTTTCTGGATGGCTATATGGCAGATTAGATATTCAGGGAATCCATATTGTCTAGACTATTAACTATTATATATTCTATACATAATATATATGTATTTTTCCAGCTTTATTAAAATGTAATTGACTTATAACTCTGTATAAGTTTAAGGTGTACAGCACAATGATTTGACTTACACATATTGTGAAATAATTACAATAAGTTCATTTAACATTTATCACCTTATATAAATAAGAAAGAAAGAGGAAAGAAAGAAAGAAAGAAAGAAAGAAAGAAACAAAGAAAGAAAAGGTGTTTTCCCCTCTGTGATTAGAACTGTTAGGATTTACTCTCCTTACAACTTTCACATATACCATAAAGCAGTGTTAACTACAGTCATCATAGTGTACATTGCACCCCTAGCACTTTTTATCTTATAATAGGAAGTGTATATCTTTTGACCACCTTTATCCAATTTTCCTTCCCCCCAACCATTTCCTCTAGTAACCACAAATATGATCTCTTTTTCCTTTTAAAAAAATTACATTTATTTATTTTTGAAAGAAAGAGACAGAGTACAAGTTGGGGAGGGGCAGAGAAAGAAGCAGACACAGAATCCAAAGCAGGCTCCAGGCTCTGAGCTGTCAGCACAGAGTCCACGTGGGGCTCAAACTCACAAACTGAAATCATGACCTGAGCCAAAGTCAGACACTTAACCGACTGAACCACCCAGGCACTCCTCTTTTTCCTTTTTTAAATGAGTTGTTCTTTCTTTCTTTCTTTCTTTCTTTCTTTCTTTCTTTCTTCTTTTTTCTTTATTTTTTTCTCTTTCTTCCTTTGTTTTCTTTCTTTCTTTCTTGTCACATATAAATGAGATCATATAGAATTTGTCTTTTTCTGTCTTGTAGGGAATATAATCTTTTTCTGTTTTATTTCACTTAGCATAACGTCCTCAAGGTATAAGCATGTTGTCATAAATGATAAGATTTCTTTCTTTTTTTATGCATCATATTCCATTGTGTGTCTCTGTGTGTGTGTGTATCACATTTCCTTATCCATCAATAGACACTTAGGTTGTTTCCATATCTTGGCTATTATAATTAATGCTACTATAAACATGAGTGGGAGGGCACTTATATCGCTTTGCCGTAGTGTTTTTATTTTCTTCAGGTATATCCCAGAAGTGGAATTGCTGGATTATATAGGAGTTCTATTTTTAATTTTTTATGGAGCCTTTACACTGGTTTCCATAGTGTCTGCACCAATTGACAATCCCACCAACAATGTACAAGGGTTCTTTTTTTCCTCTACATCCTTGCCAGCAGTTGTTATCTTTTGTCTTTTTTATGAGAGTATATCACTATTTTTTAAATAAAATCTTAAATTTGAGAATAAACAAGGAAGAATTAATTGATTTCATTAGAGATTTTCTAATCCCAAATGGTATAGACTTAAAATTTAATTGAATACATATTATACAGTTAGAAGGCAAATTTGGATACTAGCAAGGTTGGAAGGCCATATTAACCTCTCCCCCATTCTAATAGTATCCCCCAAGGCTGATAGAGGTAGATACTGAAAACACCTTCATCTGAATGTGATTTTCTTGTATTCATTCCTAAGAAGCTAAACTTAAAATTTAGTTTCAAATAATCATCAGGTTTTTTTAAATGTCCCACTTCACATATAAATCATTTGGGTGAATATAAATTAAAAAATCAAACACCTACTTCTTACAACATAAAGTAATAGCGACCAGATTTACCAACCTACATTTAAAAAACTTAAAACCTAATGAAATATACAAAAGTAATGTTTTTTCAGACTTTGAATATCAAGTAAGGAGGATAGTGGACATTGAGAGATAAGACATCAATATGTGAGACTTATAATTGCCCAAGCTACTGCCTGGAGAGAATTTGCAGTCTGCAGCGTAGGAGGATTCTAAGAAATTTGGTCTTACTGTGATGAGACAAAGATGGATGTCAGTCAAGGCCAATAATGCTAGTTTTCATAGGGCAGAGGTTCAAAGAAAAGAAAGCTCACAGAAAGAAAACTCTTGAGATTTGAAAAGGATCCTCCTCAAGTCTTCAGCTGAATACTAACAAGCATATGTGTATGAGAAAGCTACAAAACTCTGGGGAAAGAACTCAAATAATATCTCTAATATAGAGAAAACAAGCTCCAAAACACACATAGGGCCAGATATAGTTCTGTTCCCCCCCAGTCAGTGTGCAAAATCTCATAAATCACGACTCATTGGGCAGATTACTCAGAAGAGTTTTGATGTAATTGTTGGGAAATATTAGTTTTAATTAAACTCTCCTATGGTCCTGCTTAACCAATCTTAAAAAAAAATAGACATCCTAAATTGTACCTATTAAGAGGAAAGAAAGGCAATAGCGAGAATACTGGTGAAATTTGAAAAAAAATTCTGGTTATGTTAATAATGTTTTACAAATGTTATCTCAATTTTAATAGTTGTACTGTCAAAATGTAAATGTTAATATTATTTGAAGATGAGATAGAAATAAACAAGTACTCTCTATGTAACTTTAAAATTGTCTTGTACACCTAAAATTATTTCTAAATAAAAAGTAAATACACAAATGAAAATAAGACCCCAAAAAAGTATAATATTTCTAAGTAATTTAACTACATCCCTGAACAAATATCAATAATATTTTTTAAAGTTTATTTGTTTATTTTGAGAGAGACAAAGACAGCATGAGCAGGGGAAGGCAGAGAGAGAGAGGCAGACAGACAGACAGACAGATTCCCAAGCAGGCTCTGTACTGTCAGCACAGAATCCGACGCAGGGTTCAAACTCATGAAACCGTGAGATAATGACCTGAGCTGAAACTGCAAGTCTGACACTTATCCGACTGAGTCACCCAGATGCCCCAATAATATTGATACACAAAATTATTTTATTCCCCAAAATAAAGCAAAAGTTATAAGACATGTAAAAAAGTAGGCAAATATCACAAAATAACTCATAATGAGAAAGAAATCAATTCAAAGACACTCAAAAATTTAACAAATAGAATTAAACAAGGACATTAACAGTTGTTAAAACTTTATTCTACATGTTTAAAAATTGAAAGGAAATAACACTAAAGATATAAAAATTAACCATCTCATCATTCTAGGGATTAAAAAATTTAGGACTGCTATGAGAGAATATACCATAAACTGGGTGGCACAAACAACAATCGCTTATTTGTCACAGTTCTGGAGGTAGAAAGTCCAAGATCAAGGTAACAACAGAGTCAGTATTTGGCTAGGGACCTCTTATGGTTTACATACAAGCCATCTTCTGACTGTACCCGCACATGGTGGGAAAAAAGCAAGTGAGGCTTTGGGGGATCTCTTATAGAAGTGTTCTAATTCCATTCATGAGGGCTCTATCTTCATGACCTGATCACTTTTCAAAGGTCCCACCTGCAAATACTATTACAGTGGGGATTAGACTTTAGCATATGAATATATATGATTAGGGGACACAAACATTCAATCGGTAGCAAAAGCTGTAATGTCTCAGATGAAAAATATGCTGAATGGAATTAACAGGTAATTAGATTTTGCAAAAGAAAAGATTACTATACATGAACACACACGCACGCACACACACACACACACACACACACACACACAATCCTAAATGGAACCCAGAGGAAAATAAGGTTACAAAAGAAAAGTTAAGGGGCACCTGGCTGGCTCAGTTGGTAAAGCATGAGACTTAATCTCAGGGTCATGAGTTCAACCCCCATGTTGGGCGTGGAGCCTACTTTATAATGTAGGAGAAAACAGAAAAAGTATTGAAAAGCAAGAACCAAACTTTAAGATCCAAAAAGCTCAACTAATATGAAGCATAAGAAAATAATAAATAAAACTATACCAAGACATACTATAATCTCATTTCTCAAAACTAATGATAAGCATAAAATCCAAAATATAACCAAAAGGTGTCAAGGTAGGGTGGAGGGGTGCAACACTTAATGTTTTTAGGCACAGAGATAAAAATTATCTTGTTGGCTTCTTGCTAGAAACAATACAAACCAGAAAAAAATGAACCAAAATTGTTAAAGTGATGAATGAAAAGGAAACTAAAAAACAAACTGTCATTAAGGAGGGAACTTGTTGGGATGAGTACTGGGTGTTGCATGTACATTATGAATCACTAAACCTTATGCCTGAAGCCATTATTACACTATATGTTAACTTGGGTTTAAAAAACAAAAACAAAAACAGATAACCATCAACCAAGAATTCTATACACAGTTTAGTTGCATTTCAAAAAAGCAAAGGAGATAAAAACATTTCCAGTATGCAAAATCTGAAAGAAATAATTACCTTATACTACAAGAATTTTAAAAGAATTTTTTTTAGGAAAAAAGAAAAATGATATCAAGTGGAAATCTGAATGTACATATAAAGGAAAGAAGAAAAAATAATTGTCTATGTGGTACATATAAAACGTTTTAAAAGATATCATTTAAGTCTCTTTAAGTGACAATTGCCCCTTTATTTTTTTCCACTGCTGGTATTATTTATTTTTTTATTATTTTATTTATTTTTTATTTTTTTATTCTCAAGTTAGTTAACGTAGAGTGTAGTCTTGGCTTCAGAAGTAGAATCTAGTGATTCATCTGTTACGTATGATACCCAGTGCTCATATCAACAAGTGCCCTCCTTAATGCCCATCACCCAAAAAAAGTCAGAGAAAAACAGATATCATATGATTTCACTCCTATGTGGAATTTGAGAAACTTAACAGATGAACATACGGGAAGGGAAAGAAAAATAAAATAAAAGTAAGACAATTGCCCCTTTAAAGCAAAACTGACAACAGTGCATTATGGGGTTTATATAAATTTTGAAGTGATACATATGCCAACAGTAGCACAAAAGCCAGAAGGAAAAACATATAACAACAACAACAAAATCTTGGAATCATAGTGTTGTAAATTTCTTATTCCATAAGTCAAGTGGTATATTACTTGAAGGTAGAAGTGTGTTAAAGATGTATGCTATAAGCTCTAAAGCAACCACTAAATCAACAAAGCAAATGTTTTTACCTATCCCAAAATAATATGAAATAACATAAACTACTCATTTAACAAAAAAATAAGATAGTACAAAGATGAAAAATAGAATGACAAGCAGTTGGAATGAATGGAAAACAAAACACAAAATAGATTTCACCCAGCTCCACAAATAATTACATTAAATATAAGTTTTAATACTCAATTAAATAGGAAATAGGGGCAGATTATATTTTAAAAAGAAACACAAAACAAGTCACTCTACCTGGCCAAGAAGAAACCCACTTTAAATATAAAGACCAGCATAGGTTAAAAGAAAAGGATGAAAATAGGCATACTAGCACTAATCAAAAGCAAGTGAGTGGCTACATTAATATTGGTCAAAAAAGATTTCAAAGCAAGCAATATTACCAAAAGAAGAAGATAAATGACATTTAAATATGATACAGGAGTCAATTAATCAAAAAGATATAACAATCATAAATACCTATGTACCTTGTAACAAATACTTAAAATGCATAAAGCAAGAATTAGATATCATGGAAAAAAAGGCAAATCCACCATTATAGTCAAATATTTCAACACTTTTTAAAAATAATTGATAGAAAAAGTGGAAGGAAAAATCAATAAGTATATAGAAAACTTGAATAGAACTATCAATCAATCTGAACTAAATGACATTTATAAATTATTTCACCAAGCAACAGTAAAGTATACATTCTTCTTAATATTTGGAACGTTTACAATATTCTGGGTCACAAAACAAGTCTCAATGAATTAAAAATTTTTTAAGTTACACAAAGTGTGTGTAATCTGACAATGCTGGAACTAAATTAGTAATTAAAAACAGAAAATTATGTGAAAATTTCTCAAATATTTCAAAGCAAAATCTACTTCTATATAAGTGAGGAGCAAAGAGCCAAAAAAGAAAAATTAAAACATACTGAAAACTGAATGAAAACGGAAATAAAACACATAAAAAATTTTAGATGTGTCCTCCAGTTGCTAGAGGAAAATTTATAGTACCAAATGCTTATATTAAAGATCAGTTACTATCTTAAATAAACCAAAAGAGCAAAACAAAACCTAAAATCTTCCAAGAAAAAAAGAGATTGTAAAAATCAGCATAGAAAAAATGTGAAAAACATTTCCAGACATGAGAATATAGTATTTCCCTACCTATTCTATGAGGTCAACATTACTTTAAAACTCAATCTAGATAGCACATGAAAAATAAAGAAAAAAAGCAACGGACCAATATTTCTTATAAACATAGCATGAATATTTATACTAATATCTCACCAAACTGAATTAAACAATATGGAAACATGATAACTCATCATAAATGAGTGCTCTTTATTGCAGGTTGTCAAGTTACTTTAATGATAAAATAATCTATCAAAATAAATCACTTATCACCAAATTTACAAAATGATTATATATTTATAGTCATCTTATTTAATGCAGAATATCATTTGATAATATTCAACACCTATTTTGGTAAAAAACTTAAGGGAACTATGAATAGAAGGCAATTTCTTCAACCTGATCAGTTACATCTACAAAATAACTAGAGCTAACTTCACATTTAATAGTAAAGCACTGGATGGTCACCAGAAGGGTGGTGGGTGGGGGGTTGGGTGAAATAGGTGATGGGGATTAAAGAGTATACTTATCTTGTAGAGCTCTGAGTAATATATGGAGCTGTTGAATCATTATATTGTATATTCAAAACTAATATACTACACTGGAATTAAAAACAAAACAAAATAGGCAGCTCTTTCTGCCTACAGGTCCGGTCTCTGTGCTTTAATAAAACCATCTTTTTGCACTGAAAAACAAGACAAAACTAAACAAAACAAAAAATACTGAATAATGCTAAGATCAATATCAAGAAAGACAAAGTTGTCCATTTCTATTCAGTGTTTCATTGGAGTTTCTAGCCAGTGTAATAAGCCATAAGTACACACACACATGCGCACACACACACACACACACACACACACAGTATGAAGGAGATATCTCTCTCTCTCTATCTGCATGATCTATATCATCTATATCTATCTATCTAACGTATAGATTTATAAATGGGGAGATACATTATTATACTTTAGTATATCCATACATTTGCCATTTTTTGTCATATGATATGTCATAATATGTGATACAAAATATTTATATTAGTTCCACTTGTTTCCAAGCAGCGTTCAATTTATATTCCTATATTTTTCTTCCTAATCTGAATTATTCTAAGTTAATAACTATGATGTATATTAGCACACACTTAAAATTCCTTGAAATTATGTATGTGATTTTTCTTCCAGTAGCCACATATAGGTATATTTTATTTTCTCATTCTTAACTGACTTATATTTACTACTAAATATCTGTTTTAATTTCAATTTTTTTAAACGTTTATTTATTTTTGAGAGTAAGAGAGACAGAACATGAGCGGGGGAGGTGGGCAGAGAGAGAGAGAGACACAGAATCCGAAGCAGGCTCTACACTCCGAGCTGTCAGCACATATCCCGACACGGAGCTTGAACTCACAAGCCGTGAGATCATAACCTGAGCCGAAGTCGGACACTCAACCAACTGAGCCACCCAGACGCCCCTAATTTCAATTTTCTAAATAAAGATGATACAATTCCATAAAATCTATATAAACTAAGTTTTCTCAGAAGAAGTAAAACATAGAAAAATAAGTCCACAGGATTTATATACTTCTTTTCTTATTTTTTATATTTACATTATTTAAGATAAACTTGCTGTATATGAAATTTCAGGGCTAAGAAAAAAAAATAAAACAAAACAAACACTTTTTCCAGTTTCTTTGGAAACCAGGTCAGAAATGCCATAGGTAACCTACATACTGCTGGGAGTAAAAGGGAGAAATCCCACCTGCAAATTTCAGTTGCTGACAACCTGCTGGAAAAGACAGGTGCCAGGCTCTAGGTGTATTATATTACTGTTTAAACTCCAGAGAAAAGCAATTAAAACAATGTGTTTAGTCTTCTTTGGAAAATGTGTGAATTACTTTAATTTCAAAAGTAAGGCAATGTCACCACTGAGGTTCTGCTTCCTCTTTGGCTACTGAAACTTTTTAACTAGTAGAGAAATAGCAGGCTTGGTAATAGCACACAGTATCCATGGCAACAGTTTCTTCAGTATTTCACTTGCCCACATTTGGAAAGGTCATCTTTTGTTTTCATCATTTTATGGTCCACATTGTTTACTTTTAATGAATAGTTCTTAATTCAAGCTAGGGTCAATTACTTTGAGTCCACTTTTTCCTTTGTTCTTCATTATATAATAATGCAGTGGTTATTTCATATATGTTTTAGTTTAAATAATTGAACGTGATATAAATATTCACTGTCAAACATATATACTCCTCTGAGGTAATTGGTTTTTGTTTGGGTTTTGTATTTAGTTCTATTTAAAAGCTAGTTTGAAAATTTAAAAGTGGTTTGAAAATGGTAATCTGTGGCCTTAAAATCAAATAATACAACTGTCTAAACTATTAATAAGACATAAAGTACACTAAAAGCTCTAAATGCTATTAAGTCAAAAAGGTTCATGGTCATTCAGGAAGAATGAGTTGAATAAGGCATTATCCAGAAGTGAGTAAGTCATCACTTTCACGGAAATTTATATTTGCCTTAAAATTAATGTTTGAAAGGAATAATTTGAAATCTTATAATCTTATAATCAGCAGATGCTTTAATATATACTTTATGTACATTATCTCATGTAATCCCTACTGAAACCAGCCTTGTTAGGCAGATATTCTATCAGCATTTTGTAGATGATAAAAATGCTGCTTAGGGTAGATAAGAAGGTGGAGCATGTAAGACATAAAAGCTGAGATTACTGAAACTATGATTTACAATTCTCATCCATACACATACAGTAAGCACCTTTTTGCCTTTTTTCTTTCTTTGCTCAGTTTCTTCTCCAAAGTAATTGTTAACTCCTTATTCCTCCTTTCTTTCTGCTGCCAGCATTCAGCTTCGAAATTCCTAATTCATATTTTTCACTGTGATGATTTCTCCAATCTTCTGTATTACAAATCAGACTTGATTTTCTTTCTTCTTGATCACTTAAATGTTTTTTTTCTAAATTGTCTCTGGTATTTAATATTTTTCCCATTTATCCAACCTATTGTCCACATATGTTAAGGCCTGTATTGATCATTTCTCTACACACACACACACACACACACACACACACACACTCAGAAATGTACTCCTTTTAATGTAATAAAAGACAAAGAAACTAATGGAGTGTATAGAAGAAAAGAATATTACAGAGAAGAAACAGTATTATACAATCTTAACATTAGAAGTTTTTTTTTTTTTAATCTGAGGAAAAGGAAGCTGTACTTCTTACTCTGAGGTATTGTAAGCGTGCATAAATTATTGATATATACCATGACCACAAAAGTTTGTTCCTTCTCCTTTCCTATTCAGATACTCACAATTAAAGATTTTCCAAACTCTTTCCCTATTTTAGTATCCTATTATTTTCTTTCTTGTTTGTTTATTTTTTATCACTGAATAGCTATATTGAGCCTCATTTCTAGGTAGTCCATTAGCATGAAGGTACAAATGAGGAAAAACAAGGAGGGAGAAAATGGCATAGCACAAGAATTTTATTTTGATCAGTAATAGAATCTTACATTGCCAGTATATTTGCAAAGGGTGGCACTTTTGTGGAATATTATTAGGTATGTGACAATAATTAGGTATCTGGGGAAAGAAAGATTAAAACTGACTGGGTTATGGGAAAATGAGAACTGTCAACAGTTTACTTTCCTCTATGGCAATCAAAGAAGAGATTATTATATATTCTATTAGAGTATTGCCATTTATTTTGGTAATAGAGCTTCAATTTCTCTTCTGCCTTAACCTTACCAGTGCTTCCTTTTAGTGGAACCAAAATAGCTACCAAAGAAAGGAAATTACTAGTACACATTTATTTTCAAATTGCAGACTTATGAATATGAATAGTCACTTATTAGAATTTTATTTAAAAATTCATAAATGGTTAAAATAATATGTGGAAATAAGATTACTTGAATCAAAATATATAATAGATTATATTAAATATTTATTTTATTATTTATTCTGTAAAGAGTAACATTTGGATGTAGCATTTGAAAATGCAAAGGTATAATTCTGTGTAATTATAAGACTGAAAAACTAGATTATGTTAATTGTGTTTCTATATTTGCTAAACCAAAATATACTTGAAAGATTGACAAGTTTTAAGCAGAATTAAAAAAATCTCCCTGTACAGAATTTATTGCAAAATATCCCTTTTATTTTATACTTAGAGAAAGAAAGAGTAGAGGAGAGAGGCAGAAGGAGAGAGAGAATCTTAAGCAGGGCTTATGATACTGGGCTTCATCCCATGACCATGAGATCATGACCTGAGCCAAAATCAAGAGTCTGATGGTTAACTGACTGAGCCACTCATGTGCCCTGCAAAATACTCCTTTTAAAGAGCATATATTTGACGGGTTTGAGCCCTGCTCCAAAACCTCAGTGCTCTGGTCATGATCTCAGGGTTCATGAGTTCAAGCCCACATCATGCTACATGCTGATGGTGCGAAGCCTGCTTAGTATTCTCTCTCCCTCTTTCTCTGCCCCCCCCCCCGTATCTCTCTCTCTGTCTCTCAAAATAAATAATAAACTTTTCTTAAAAAAGAATATCTATTTGAGGAATCAATAATACTGACTCTTCTGAAATATGGTCATAAAAAATTTGACTCATCAAAAAATAATTTTACAATATTTATATAGTCTTTATTTAAAATGTTTTCCTTCATTTTTTTTCCTAGTAGAGTTTGTTCTTTTCCTTGCAGATTGCAATAAGTAACCTTTGAAAGGATAAGTATCCAGAAGGCCAATGAGTAATTTCAAATGCATTATTGTAAGGGATATGGAAGATTTGTACAGGTTGATCTCTGAAGAGTACAATAGGTTAAGTTGCTTGCAAAATGGATTCTGAGGCAGGGAGTACTTATAAAGAAACAAGAGAGTAAGAATACAAACTCTTGAATGACAGAAAGATAAAAAGTATGAAGAGTACTATAGGACAGATTTTCTGGCAAATAGATTCTGAGGCAGCAATTTATATGAAGTAGGCTAATTAGGGAGGACTTTTAGGACACTAATCTATAAGACATGAGGAAAATAGGATTGGGCAGAAGTGGTAGTTGAAATACTCTGCACTTGCAACAAAGGCCGCAGCTGACCTCACACTTAGCTCTGGAGCTGGGATAGTTCTTTAAAATCATCTTAAAGGGAGGCACAGAGGAAGAGACAGATATCTGTAGAGTAGAAAAACGTAGTTTAGAAAACACAAATTTTTAAAATATGCATTAGACATGGTTGCCCTTTGTTCCAGAGAGAAATACAATCCTACTACAATGATATTCATTAAAATATTATGAATAGATTACAACAAAGGCTGTCAGTGCTTCTGCTCAAAAGACATGCAGAGAAGTAAGAAATCCACAGAGAACTGCATCCCAGCGGTAAGTGAATCAAACAATTTTTAAGCTGGTATTGATGCTGGCTAGGGGGAAATATCCAAGCCCATACCTGGCATAAATGTAAATTCCAGTTATGATAGATCACTGCCCCTTACTCAAGAGAAAGAGTGCAATTTAACCAAAAAGTGGCTGTTTTGTCTCATATTATTTTATGAGCATTGACTTCTGCCAGTTTGGATGGAGATTCAGCAGCAGCCGCAGTACCTAGATCAACCTTGGAGAGTGAGAGCCCATGATGTCAAGTCCTATGTACACCCTCCATTTCTTGCCACTTTGATACTCTCTTAATGAACTCATTTTTTCAGCATTAGGAGTCTGTATCCTTGATTGTCCAATGATTTTTTAAAATGACTTTTTATTCTAATTCCAATATGGTTAATACACATTGTTATATTAGATTCAAGTGTACAATATAGTGATTCAGCACTTCCATACAAAAGGCAGTGCTCATCAGGAAAAGTGCGCTCCTTGATTTCCATCACCTATTTCATCCATTCTCCCACCAATCTCCCCTTTGGTAACCATCACTTTGTTCTCTATAGTTAAGAGTTTGTCTCTTTCTTTCTAATTTCGTCCCTTTGTTCCTTTGTTTTGCTTCTTAAATTCCACAGGTGAATGAAATCATGTGCTATTTGTCTTTCTCTGATTGACTTATTTCACTTAGCATTATACTCTATAGCTCAATCCATGTCATTACAAATAGCAAAATTTCATCATTTTTCTATGGATGAATATGATTCCATTGGATATATATACCACCTCTTCTTTATCTATCCATTTATCATTGGACACTTGGACTCCTTCCATAGTTTGGCTATTGTAAAAAATGCTGCAATAAAGATAGGGATGCATGTATCTGTTTGAATTAGTCTTTTTATATTTTGGGAGTAAATACCCAGTAGTGCAATTACTGAATGGGAAGGTAGTTCTATTTTTAATTTTTTGAGGAATATCCATACCGCTTTCCAGAGTGGCTGCACCAGTTTGCATTCCCACCAACAATTCACAAAGGTTCCTTTTTCTCCACATCCTCATTTCTTGTATTTTTTTTTTTGTTTTTTGTTTGTTTGTTTGGTTTTTATTTTTTTTAGTTTAGCCATGGTGACAGGTGTGACGCGACATATCATTGTAGTTTTAATTTGCATTTTGCTGATGATGAGTGATATTGAGAATCATTTCATGTGTCTATTGGATACCTGAATGTCTTCTTTGGAGAAATGTCTGTTCATATCTTCTGTACATTTTTATTTGTATTATTTATATTGGGGTATTGATTAGTTTAAATTCTTTATATATTTTGGATACTAACCCCTTATCAGATATTTCATATGCAATCTTCCATTCAATAGGAATCTTCTTCCATTCAATAGGTTGCCTTTTAGTTTTATTGATTGTTTCCTTTACTGTGCAGAAACTTTTGGTGTATTTTGGTGTATTCCATCATTTTTTTTGTTGCTTTAGGTTCCCTTGCTTCAGGAGTCATATCTAGAAAAATGTTGCTACTTTCAATGTGAGAGAGATTACATTACATCCTCTTCTAGGATTTTTAGGGTTTCGGGTCTCATATTTGCATGTTTAATCCATTTTGAGTTTATTTTTGTGTTTGATGTCAGAAAGTGGTCCAGGTTCATTATTTTTCATATAGCAGTCCAGTTTTTCCAGCACCATTTGTTGAAGAGACTATCTTTTCCCATTGGATATTCTTTCCTGCTTCATCCAAGATTAATTGACTATATGTTGTAGGTGTGTTTATAGATTTTCTATTCATTCTATTGATCCATGTGTCTATTTTTGTGCCAATACCATGCCGTTGTGATTAATACAGCTTTGTAATATAATTTGAAATATTGAACTGTATTATGTCCAGATTTGCTTTACTTATTCAAGATTGATTTAGCTATTTGGGATCTCTTGTGGTTTCAAATTCTAGTAACACTTTTTCTAGTTCTGTGAAAAATGATGTTGGTATTTTGATAGAAATTGCATTAAATCTGTAGATATATTTCCGAAGTATAGACATTTTAACAGTATTTGACCTTGTAAACCATGAGCATGGAACGTCTTTCCATTTCTTTGTGTTATTTTCAATTTCTTTTATCACTGTTTTATAGTTTGCAGAGTATGAGTCTTTCACCTCTTTCATTAGATTTCTTCCTAGGTATCTTATTTGGGGAGGAATAGTAAATGGTATTGTTTTGCTAATCTCTTGCTCTTTGCTTCATTATTATTATACAGAAATGGAACAGATTTCTGCACATTGATTTTATATCCTGTGACTTAACTGAATTCATTTTTCAGTTCTAGTAGTTTTTTTTTTTTTTGGTGGATTCTTTAAAGTTTTCTATATATAGTATCATGTTTTCTGCAAATTGTCAAAAGTTTTACTTCTTACTAATTTGGATGCCTTTTATTTATTTTTGTTGTCTAACTGTTGTGTCTAGGACTTCCAGCACTATGTTAAATAAAAGTGGTGAGTATGGACATCCCTGTCTTGTTCCTGACTTAGATGAAAGGCTCTCAGTTTCCCCCCATTGAGCAGGAGGTTAGCTGTAGGTTTTTCATATATGGCCTTTATTATGTGAGGTGTTTCCTCTAAATAAAATATTGAGGGTTTTATCATGAATTGATTCTATACTTTGTCAGATGCTTTCTCTTCATCTATTGAAATAATCACATGGTTTTTACCCTTTCTCTTATAGATGTTATGTATCATATTGATTTGCGAATATTGAACCACCTTGCAATACAGGAATAAATCTCACTTGATGGTGGTGAATGGTTTTATTAATGTATTGTTGGATTAAATTTGCTAGTATTTGCTGAGAATTTTTATACATATGTTTATCAGAGATATTGGCCTATACTTCTCCTTATTTTGTTTCTTTATCTGGTTTTGGTATCTGGTTGATACTGGCCTCATAAAATGATTTTGGAACTTTTCCTTCTTCGTCTATTGTTTGGAATAGTTTGAGAAGAATAGGTACTAACTCTTTAAATGTTGGTATAATTTACCTGTGAAACTGTCTATTCTTGAGCTTTTGTTTCTTGGGAGTTTTTTGGATTATTTATTCAATTTCATTGCTGGTAATTGGTCTATTCAAAGTTTCCATTTCTTCCTGCTTCAGTTTTGGTAATTTATATGTTTCCAGGAATGTATCCATTTCTTCTAGATTGTCTAATTTATCAGCTTACGGTTTTTCATAATATTCTCTTACACTTGTTTGTATTCCTGTGGTGTCAATTGCTATTTCGCCTCATTTACTGGTGATTTTGTTTATATGAAACATTTCTCTCTGTCTCTCTCTCTCTCTTTTTATTTTATTTTATTTTATTTTATTTTATTTTATTTTAATTTATTTTATTTTACTTTGGTGAGTACAGCGAGAAGTTTATAAATTCTGTTGATCTTTTCAAAGAACCAGCTCCTGGTTTCATTGATCTGTTCTATATATATGTGTATATATATATATATATATATATATATATATATATATATACTTTATGTAACAGTTATTTCTATTCTAATCTTTATTATTTCTTTCCTTCTGCTAGTTTTGGGTTTTGTTTGTTCCTCTTTTTCTAACTCCTACGTTAGGTTGATTATTTGAGATTTTCATTACTGCAAACTTCCCTCTTAGAATAGTTTTTGCTGCATCCCAAAGTTTTTATCGATCATGTTTTCATTTTCATTTGTTTTCATGTAGTTTTTAATATTTTCTTTGTTTTCTTAGTTGACCCATTATTTGTATAGTAGCATGTTATTTATCCTTCATGTATTTGTGTTATTTCCATATTTTTCTTGTGGTTAATTTTTAGTTTCAAAGTATTGTGGTGAGAAAAGATGCATGGTATCACTTTGATCCTTTTGAATTTGTTGAGGCTTGTTTTGTGCCTCCTGTGTGATCTATTCTGGAGAATGTTTCATGTACACTTGAAAACAATATATATTCTGCTCTTTTAGAATGGAATGTTCTGAATATATCTGCTAAATTTATCTGGATCAGTAATTCTTTCAAAGCCACTCTTTCCTTGTTGATTTTCTGTTTAGATGATCTGTCCATTATGTAAGGGGGGTTTTAAGTCCCCTACTATTATTGTATTACTATCAGTTCCTTTTTGTATGTTATGAATTGTTTTATGTATTTGGATGCTCTAATGTTGGGTGCATAAATATTTACAATTTTTATATCTTACTGTTAGATTGTCCCTTTATTATTATATAGTGTCTTTTTTTGTCTTCTTTTACACGCTTTATTTTAGAGTCTATTTTGTTTGATATAAATATTGCTACTCCATCTTTTTTTTGATACACATTTGCACAATACATGTTTCTCCATCCCCTTACTTACTTTTTTTTTTTACTTTTTAAAATGTTTATTTATTTTTGAGAGAGACTGAGACAGAATGCGAGTGGATTGGGGCAGAGAGAGAGGGAGGCACAGAATCTGAAGCAGGCTCCAGGCTCTGTGTGTCAGCACAGAGCCTGATGTGGGGCTCGAACTCACCAGCTGTGAGCTCATGACCTGAACCGAAGTCTGACATGCAACTAACTGAGGCACCCAGGCGCCCCTCATCCCCTTACTTTCCATCTGCATGTGGCTTGGTTTGAAATGCATCTCTTGTAGACAGTATACAGATGCATCTTGCTTTTTTTTTTTTTTTATTCACTCTATCACCCTATGTCTTTTGATAACAGCTTAGTCCATTTACATTCAAATAAGTTTTATTTATTTATTTATTTTTTTAATTTTTGAGAGAGAGGCAGCACAATCAGGGGAGGGGCAGAGAGAGAGGGAGACATAGAATCTGAAGCAGGCTCCAGGCTCTCAGCTGTCAACACAGAACCCAGTGTGGGGTTCAAACCCATGAACTGTGAGATCACAACCTGAGCCACAGTTGGACACTTAACTAACTGAGCCACCCATGTGCCCCAGTCCATTTATATTCAAAGAATTTATTAATAGATACCAATTCATTGCCATTGTGTTACTTGCTTTGTGGTTGTTTTTGTAGTTTTTCTCTGACCTTTCCTTCTTTTTATCTCTTTCAGGGTCTGCTGGTTTTCTTGAATGATGGAATTGGATTTCTTACTCTTTATTTTTTGCATATATATTATTGGGTTTTGATTTGTGGTTACCATTAAGTTTATACACAACATCTTCATATGGTAGTCTATGCAGTCTATGCAAAATTAACAAATTTTGATACTCATTCTTCACTCCTCTCCCCTCCATTTTTCAGATAATTGGTATCATATCTTACATATTTTACATTCTTTTATTTTGTGCTTCTTCTGGCTGATTTTTAAAGTTATATATATTTTTTTTGCTTTTGTGCTTTCTAGTTTTCTTACTCTTACCTATGCTTTTTGTTTTCCAGTCACAGAGTCCTCCTTAATTTTTTTGTAAGACTGATTTAGTGGTCATGAATTCTTTTAACATTTGTTTGTCTGGGAAACACTTTATCTCTCCTTCCATTCTGAATGGTAACATTGCTGGGTATTCTTGGCTGCAGATTTTACCCTTCCTGAATTTTGAGTATATCATGCCACTCCATGTGGCCTGCAAAGTTTCTGTTAAAAAATCAACTGATAGCCTTATGGGGTTTCCTTTGTATATAATTGCCTTTTATTTTTCTCTTTCAACCTTTAAAATTATTTATCACTTTTTTGCCATTTAAATTACTATGTGTCTTGGTGTGGATTTCCTTAGGTTGAATTTGTTGGGGGATCTCTGTGCCTTCTGAATCTCGATCTCTGTTTTCCTCCCAAGATTTGGGAAGTTTTCATGTATTAGTTCTTCAAATACATTTTCTACCTCCCTTTTCTCTCTCTTCTCCTTATGGGATCCCTATAATGCAAATGTCATTACACTTGATGGTGTTGCTGAGTTCTCTAAGTCTATTCTCATCATGCAGTATTTGTCTCTCACCTGTTCAGCTTTATTGGTTTCTACTACTATTTCCTCTAGGTTGTTAGCCCACTATTTATTCCATCTGTTGTATTTTTTAATTTTATTCCTTGAATTCTTCATCTGTGATATGTTATGTTTTCATTTCTTTGTCAAGGGCTTCACTGATGTCCTCCACCCTTTCTGAGTCAAGTCATTATTTTAAATTCTCTGTCAAGCATACTATTTATTTCTGTTTTGTTTAGATCCCCTGCAGTGGTTTTGTCCTATTCTTTCATTTGGAACATAATCCTCTGTCTCCTCATTTTGTCTACATCTCTGTGTCTGCTTCTGTGTGTTAGGAAAGTCAGCTACATCTTCTGCTCTTGAAAGTAGCGTCTTTATGAAGAAGAGGTCCTGTAGTGACCTGCATGCAGTGACCCCTTTTGACCAGAATCTGGCACTTCAGGGGAAGTCTCCTGTGTATTGCTTGTGTCATGCTTATGTGTCTGAACTGGTTCAGAGGTCCATACTGACTGTCTGCCTGTTGTGGGCTGTGCTTGTTCTCTGTGGTGTTAGTGAAACCAAGCAGACAGGTTTTTAGGGGGTGTGACTGGAGGATGGCAGGGGTGGGAGGAGCAGTGGTGTTAACAAAATTTGTGCTGAACAGCTAGTCTTAGGCAGGATTATTGCAAGCTTGGCAGCCCAGGGGGCATGGCATAAGGAGGGGGGAGAGCAGGTCAGGGGCACAGGAATTTGGGTTGAGCTCAGGACCAAGGCCACTAAGCTAGGAGTGTGCAAGTCCTCAGAAGAATGCACATGCAGGGCACTCTGCCAGCTGGTTAAGTAGCAAGTGCCCTGCACAGCTTGCCCTATGTTTATGCCTAGTTGTATGGGTGGGGTAGAAAAGGGTGCCTGCCAGCTCTTTTTTTCCTGGAGAAATACCCCAAGGAGCTCTAAAATCAGTATAAACAAATCTTCCTGTTTGCTCTAGGCATTATGCAAACATTCTCTTCTATGCTGCCTTTCTGTGAGCTGCTGTCTCTTTAAGAGCAGGGACGCCCCTATCACTCACCCTCCTGCTTTGCCCAGTGCTGAGTTAGCTGACTTTTAAAGTTTCAGATTCTGTTTCCTGCTAGTTATACAAACTCAGGTAATTCAGTCCCTCTGGTTTTCAAAGCTGGATATTATGGGGAACTCATCTTCCCTGTGTGGGCTCTCTGGGGTGCAGAACCAATTCTTTCTCCTCTCCATATCCACAGATCCCTCCCTCCTGGGGACAGCTATAGACCACCATTCCTTCCCTTTCTAAACTCTCAGATAGAGCTTCTTCTCTACATTTATTTTTGAAGTTTGTTCTGCCTGTTTCTCAGGTCTATTCACACAGATGTGAGTAATACCTAGTTGTAAACATGGGATAGGATGAACTTAGGGTCTTCCTACTCCTCCATCTTCCCAAGGTCCCTCTGTTTAGCAGCGTTTTTGATGGCAATGTTTTCTGATGGGTATTCCATGCTTTCCCAAGATCATCATAATTCATGTCTCTTACCATTGATCTATCCACATTTCTCTTTCCCCGATTTTGTCTCTGATACCTTCCATAATTTTTCTTCTTGAACCTTAACCAAACAATGAATTTATTTCCCACTTCTCATGTGTTTGTGTATTCTGACCTTGGAACAATGTAGGTAGGTGTAGGTGCAGCTCCCAGTGTTCTACACATTGGGAATATCTTGCCCAATTATTATTCGTCAGGTCCATTTCTGTATGGAACTGTAGCCCAGAAACAATCCATTTTTACATTATACTTACCAAATGAGCCAATCCTTCCTTGAATCAAAGTGTGACTTTTTCCTCTTCTGTCAAATAGGGATAAGGGAACATTCATGTGACTATTGAGTTTAGCTAATAGAAAGGTATTATTGCATTAATAATGGATAACTTTGGGGTCTAGACCACCTCCTCATGAAGCTTACTTGTACCTCTCAGCCCTATGCCTTGTCATATATATACCATACTTATAATGAATAAGAGTTTAGTTGATTGGAATTTTCATTTGTTGTCTAGAAGTATCTCTGACTATATGGATACTTGATATCCCATGATCAAATTTCCCATCGCAATCAGGGTCCTATCAAATTTGAGTTTTGAACTAGGAATATCTTTTTGCTTCTTCACAATTTTAGGACCCTCCCTTTTGATTCTCCTATTTTGTCTTGCCACAAGTTCCATATGATTTTTGTATTTAGTAGTATGTGCCACCTTCAAAACCTAAAGAGTTCAAGATGGCATTGTATTGTATCTTATTGTGGGGAATGAGAAATGCAATAATTAAAATTTGTTGTTGTTTTTCTTTACACACAATGTTCCTACATTCCCCATTACTCACATGACTAAAACCTAAAAAGAAAATAATTGGAGTAGTAGACACCTCCACGAAACTTTATAGAGCTTAGTTTCCACCCTATGAGGAACATGTGTATTTTATTAGACTCCAATATACCTGTTACTTCTTGCTCGTACAACAAGATGTCATCATCCAGCAATTATGTCATCAATATAGTCAACCAAAGTGATTTATGTAGAATGTGTAAGTGGTTGAATTACTCTAGTACTAGATTTTTATGGAAGGTAGGACTGTAAATGTGTTTTGTGGACAATACTATGTGTACTAGGTTGAATAATATCTTCTTAAATTCCACGTCTACTCAGAACATCAGAATGTTATTTTATTTGGAAATAGAATCTTTTTAAGTATAATTAGTAAGTTAAAATGAGGTCATAACTGCATTAGGGTGGGAACTAATGGAATTATTTCTGTGCTTATAAAACAACAGAAAACAGAGACACATGAGAACTCCATGTGAAGATACAGTACTTGCATCTATAAGCCAAGGAATGCAAAGCATTGCAGTAGCCACCACAAGCTAGGACAAAGGCATAGCATTGATTCTCCCTCAGAGTTTTCTGAAAAACCAACCCTGCTGACACGTGAATTTCAGGATTCTGTTTTCCAGGACTATGAGAGAATATATTTCTGTTGTTTTAAGGCACCCTAGTTTGTAGTAATTTCATAAAGCAGCTCCAGAAAATTAATACACCATATAAATGCATACTACTTGTTTTTCTTCTCAATCACTTGACTGCAGTGATTTACTGCAGTGCCAATTAATGGCTGTATACAAACTACAGGAATCTGTCTTAATATTCTCTGGGAGATATAACATATCTGGATCAGGTACTGCAAATGAGGCTACTCTTTGTTTGAGTTTGCGATAGCACACTTTCATCTGCTGGGATAGATCTGGTTTTTCTAGATACCAGACTTATGAATGGGATGATAATGAGACTACAATTTTAGCATCCTTTAGATCTAAAAAATGGCCATAGTCTCTATCATTCTTGTCCAGATATTGTATTGATCTTGATGTGTTATCTTTGCGGAAAGAGTTTTTGCAGCTTGTGCTGGTTTTTTCTAAAAGATGTCTTACCTCACATATCAAGGAAACAGTGTGAGGATTCTGCAAATGAACAAGAATACAAACCACCAAGTGTTAAACATTTGGATAGCAGTGAAATCATCATCAAGTAGTTCTGTAGATCACTGTGAACCATGCCTGGTCGAAGCCTTCATTTATTGCATGGCCCTAATTTATTACATTCCTTTGATAATGCCCTCTGTGATCTTAATGGGGATGATGACAATTCATTTATTCAGGTAACATTGTCAACTGAGGTCCTGCAACTAAAATGTTTTGCAATGTTTGGGTAATCTTTTGTGGATAATGGTTAAATTGTCAAATAGCTGTAGGCCCCTTTGAGGAAGAACTGGATTAACCATTATTATATACTCTTGCTATGATGTTGTACTTCACTCAGAGTTTTAAGTGCTGACATATGTCAGGGCCGATAGTTCTTTTGGTGTAGAATTCCCCTTACAAACTTAGCAGATCTATCCCTTTCTCAGCAAGGTTATATTGTGACATGACTTCAGTTATTAGCCTGACGGCCAAGAGGGAGTGGTATTATCCTAAGAAGTCATGTGTTTTCTCTTAAGAAAGGGGCTTCTGTATGGTCTTCAAGCAAGGAGTTTGTTATCTTAAATAAGGAAGACTGAATTACTTTTGTAGGCCCTAAGTGTTTTGACAAATTTGCAAATTGAAGGTTTTTAAGTGCATGAATTTATATGTGCCCATATAAATTCTGATAATCCAAACATTTCCTAGTTTAAGTTTTTGTTCTTGGCATAACAAATTTTCTGGGGTTGAGAATTCAACTTTTACTGGCGCTCCACTACCCTGATAATCAAATTCTTCTGGGCCAATAGCTATAGAACAAGACACTTCCAAGCTACGCTAATAAAACTCGATTACTTATTAACCATTCATAACATTTTATTGTTTCTTCATTGAATCAATAACATACAGCAAGTGCCATCAATTCCATAATCTTTACTACTCTTGCTTTTATTGAACTTCCCAAAGGCTTGAAATGTACCTGTACACACATTCCCTTCTACATGTATTTCATCTTGATTCATCAATGGAACACTTTTTTAATAATTACGTCTTTACAGTATGCCAAGGGAATTACTACTGAAATTTGATCAATGGTGGGGTCCTTCAATAGTATATGAAGCTGGCAATTTATCCTGCTTCAAAATTTCATTTTGGAATCAGCTTCCTAGGATCATGTCCAGTATCAACAGATTTAAGTCTTATTCCCCAGGAAATAGAGATTTGCTTGCAGGGATTTTGTAGATGAATGCTGTTGAGATCACTATTTGTCAAGGGATTAAAGCAACAGGATTAGAGAACAATTAAACTGGAACTCAGCCATGACTGAGGAATCAGCTAGTTTTACAAGGATTTTGGAGCTGAGATGACCCTTCAGAGATACCCTATATATATGTAAAGGTGGAGATAGACTTCTGCACTCTCTCATTGGCCAGTTTTTGGAGGTGGCTGCCCTTAGGATGAGAGCAAGATGTTAGGTAGAGGTAGTCCCCTTCAACTTAGCACAACTGATGAAGAAGGACTTGACTGTGATAGGTAAACAGGCAACACTCCAAGCAAATCCAGAAATCAGTGACTAGGTCTTTAAATGGTGATCTGGACAGCATTCACTGGAAAGTAATTAGTGTTGATCATCTTCAAATTCATGAATGACTGTGAATATTAGGAGATATTTTTACTTAGGTAACCTGGAATTCTGGCATTCCTCAGAACTCTTACCAATGGAGGTGCAGATGTCAGGGATGTAGAGTAGTTACAAGAAACAGTTTCTAAATGAGGAAATGCAGCTGCAGGGAAGAATATTGGGAAGTTATTATTCTAACCCAGGAAATTATGAAAATAGTTTACTAAAATTAGTCCATAAACTTAATGTTGTTTCTCCAGGTTTAAGAGACAAATGAAACATAATCCTATATAAAATTTAAATTGTCCATGAAAATAAAGCCTACCAACCTTTCAGAGACAGTACACTTTTCTTGACAATTGGATCGAAATTAGTTCATAGAGATTTACATAAAAGCATGAAAAATACAGAAATATATCATGCCATCTTCTGAAATTTCATCTATCTATTGTAGAGTAGAATACATAAGTCAGTTAGCCAATGGTGAAGAAATTATGTCCTTCAACTACTATAAGGATATTTTTTTTTGCCAGACTATCTTTGTTTTGCTTGCTTGCTAGTGTCTTGAGTTTGTTAGTCAGTATGCTTTTCTTATATGCCATTCTTCCAAATTACTGACGGGTAGTCATGATTGTGGGCTCTAGTTGACTGAGACTGGTGGGATATAAATTTGGGTATTTATATCTTCTACATATAAGACTGGTTCTAAGTTTAGTGCACTAAAATATCTGCTTTCTATTGTGCTTTTAAGTTATTAGAATGCAGAAGATAGTAGTTACCTCAAATGCAGAGTGATAGTCATCTTACTTATTACTACTTTGGTAAAGTACTATACCAATTGTGCATTCAAATAGATTTGGAAGTTGCTGTGAACTTCTTATGTTAGCATGTTTGGAATGCTCTGTTATGTAGGCTATTATCTATGTTACTTCATTAGTTGTTTCCTTATTGGGGTCAAAAAAGTTGGCATGTATTTATTCCATTTGATGTTTCTCAGTGTTATGCATTGGATATGAGTTTGTGATACATTTTCATTAGTTCTCTGTTAATTTATTTTGAGGATTTATTTGCTTATGACATTTATTCTGTATGAATTGTTTGCCCTGTTAAAATTTGATTAATTTGTACTTCTGATGATGGGCCAAATTAAACAAAATAAAATGCCAAACTAATAAATATATAATATACATTGCTGGAAAACTAGTAAGGACTCTGCCTCAAACTGCATTATTAATGGATGAAAATTAAAGTTAATTAAAGTATTGATTTGAGAATGAGAACTGTAATTTATTATTTGTGGATCTAATAAAGAGGAACATTTCTCAAGGTCATGTTTCTTTTTTTTTTCTTTTCTTTAAACAACAAACCAAAAAATTTCTGAGGATAATAAATTGCTTTAAATAATAAAGAGCAATGACAGAGGTGGACTTACTGGGAAGCTAATGAAGTTTAACCCTCAAAGCCCTTAACTTGCATGGATGCCATCTGAGGCCTCAGAAGGGGTGCTAGTAATGTGTTTTAAAACACATATTTTACTGACTTTTCCAAAAGTCAGATATTTTAATTTCTGACTTGTTTCATTCTGACCTCCTCCCCATCACACTTTCCTCAGTGTTAGATACTGTGAAATATTAGGAGACTTTGAGGATCTGGCTAAGAGGAAGTAACTTGGGGTTTAGGTTTAAAGTTTTGGTTTGATAAGGTTAGTTTAGTTAAGATTTATTGGGTTATTTTATTTGGAATAGAGTTACTTCTGATATAAGTAAGATATTGTTAGCTATCCTCACGTATTTTGAAGGATTACTGGTGTGCTATCATCAAATTTCATGCTAATTTACAAAAATATGTGACCAGCGACACTGTAGACCTACAGCAGAATATTTTCTTGCTCTAGGTGAAACTCACAAGTGGCAGCTTTTCATTGCACCCTATATATAGTTCAGAGTAACGTTTTTAGATGCAGAATTTGTTAACTCCAAAATACAAACACTATTACCAGGCACTGTACTTCTTTCTTTGAAGTAGGAGAATTAAATGCAATAATTATTTTTACATCCTGGAAGGGATATTTTAGTATCCTCCTGATCATTGGCCCAGACAAACTACACTGAAACTGTTAGATTTTTGAAATATCATTGAATGCATTTCTTGCCCTTTGGAAAACATTGTATTACTAAAACTTTCAAAGAACTAGCCCACTTCTTGCTCATCCTGTCCCACGATCCCTGTCACCAACGTAATAGGCCAATATGATATTCTGCAGAACTCCATAGTCTAATTCTCTCCTTATACCAAAGAGCAGAAGAGTTCATTTAGCCTTGGGTTGTATTTATGAATGGATATGTTTCATGTGAATTCAAATTAGTTATGTTTTTTTTTTAAATTAGAATACATAGGAATACCTACACCAGATGATAGGTTGTACATGCTATACTTGAAGCTTTAATAATCAGATCTAGTGAAGATACTATATTGGACACAACAACTGCACTATGAAAGTATTAACTGATTAAACTTGCAGTACTTTATGGTCACTCTGGCAAGTTAATTGGAGATATAATAAGAGCCCCAGCCCTGCACTCTTAAGTTCTAAATGGTGACACTAATCACAACCCCAAGAAAATAATACTGTTTTTTATTTGTTATTTTGGCTAGGTGTAGGGAAGTTTCAGAGACTTCTGTTTGGCCTTCACTGCTGTATCAGTACTTATCCCATTGGCCAACGACCCAAAGTGAGGTTATTCTTACTGCCAAGTGTGTCAATCTCAGTTACATTCTCAGGCAATGAGAAAATAACCACTGGATAGGTCTGCTGACCCAAAGGATCCATTGCAAATTGGATTCTAGGCAGAATTCTATATATTACCTACCCTTTAAAAATGGTATTTTACACCCATGGGTATGATTGTAAATTTAGACAGTGTTTCTAAGAGTCACCCAAATGTCTGAGTTCTTACTTTTTCAAGTGTGCGTTCTGAGTTTTGAATGACCCTAGGTAATTTTATGATGATTATGGAACCTATAATTACAATATATATTTACAGTGATATAGCAGAGCCATTTCTCCTATACCCTTGACCATTTCCTTAACCAATAGATAAAAGTTTGAAAAGTGACTGGAGGAATTGAGGAAGGAATGGGACTTTTTATTAGGGAAACTGCCCTAATTCTTTCTGCTCCTTCATTCTTGTCTTCCTATGATTATAGATATTAAATATCACCTTTGTTGACGCTCATCTGTTGGCACTAAGACTGTCACATTTTACTGACCATCTCCATAACTACCTGTGGGTAAAAACCCCTAGGCTGTGCCTCTGACCTTACCACTTATTATAGTAAATGTAGCCCCCTTGCTTCTAATGGTTAAGCACTGCTACCTGATCTTAATTACCTCAGGGCTCCATCATCCCCATAGATATTAATGAGCCTATTTCTATGACATCTGCTAACATCATCAGTCCTGGACTGCAAAGAGCCAACACTGAGCTTCTTAGCTTGTTGGGGCTTCTGCTAAGAAATCGTCACTGATGGTCTTGATGAATAATGTGTCCTATGAACTCAACAAAGATGATATCTGGTGCATCTTGTGGCCTTATATAATATATACAGCTCAGCACTATTCACTTCCTTGACTTTTTCAGTCCTTTTTCAATGATCTGCCAGGGAATCTTCAGGCAATTCCCCTTCTGTCAGCAGACACTATTGCTTACTACAAGCTTCTAAGAGTTCTTGCTTTGAGGTCCTTGCCATAAAGAGAAACTATTTTTCTTAAGAGAGAACTCACAGTTAAATATATTTTTGATTATACAGTCTTACTGTTTGGCCACTTGATCACATCTCAGCAAAATCCAAACCTAGAGGAACTCTCTCACTCATGAACCAAAACCTTTACACTCTATCGATGTCTCTATCTGACCAATAGTCTAAGAAATTTTATAAAAAGTGAAGTTTTCTTTATTAAGAATGAAGTTTATTTAGAAAAATATTTCATATCTATGTGCTATATATGTATATGTTTGTGTGTTTGTATATACATAGTGTATATGCCCATTTAATATTCCTTTTTCTCAAAATATATAAGCTTTTTTCCTCATTTATCCCCTATGATGTGGACAGAAAAGGTATGAAAGTGTGGGAAGAGGTAATATTATTTTATAAATTATGTAACTAGGTCTAAAGGTAACTAAGGTAAAAAGAAGATTATGTATTACTATCACCAAACTTTAATTTCACATAATAAAATTTAATACAGCAAATGTTAAAACTCGTCATCATTGTTTCATTAAATATGTTTGTGTGCTATTTTTGCTCCAGAAGATAACCAATGCATGGGGAGATTTATCTACAGAAATTAAAGTTTGAAACACAAAGATCCAAGATATATTTTAGTTAAGGTTTTAAAGATAATATATGAAATATTTCTTATACGCTTATCTTTTAAACTGCTCTGGACCAGAAGATATTATAATATATAATTCTTAAAGGACTTGCTATGATGCAATATTTGCCATGCCTGCCCTTTTGGAAAATATGAGCCTTTCCCAGCATAAATCAGTTTTACTGCAGGTAACATGCTCATCCCAATACTCCTGTTCTTGAAGATGATCACTTTACATTGAATATATTTCATTCATAATTTCACATTTATTTAAATACAGGTTTTAGAGATTCCAAGGCAAAACTTTACTTGTCCCCCTAAAGAATCACAAAACTAGAAGGATCTTAAAATAATGTCTGGTCCAGAGGCCCGATTTGATACTATTCCATATGCTATTACAGAAAGTGTATGAATTACAAAATAAATGTCTGCATTTTATCTTTAAGTAACAGTAACCATTAAAATGATATTTATCCGAGCATCTGGGTAGCTCAGTCAGTTGAGCATCTGACTCTTGATTTCAGTTTAAGTGTGATCTCATGGTTTGTGGGATCCAACCCCTTATCAAGCTCTGTGCTGATAGTGCTGAGCCTGCTTGGGAGTCTCTCTCTCCCTCGCTCTCTGCTCCTCCCATGCTTGCTTGCTCTTTCTCAAAATAAATAAATAAAAAAGCATTAAAGAATAAAATAAAGTGAGATTGATCAATTTATTTAATATAAGTAATATATAAGAAAGATATAAATACATTATTTCTCCAAGTTACATAATCACTCAGATTTCCTGAGCAGTCTTTATCCGTAATTAAACATGTACCAATTAACCCTCATACCGTAGTCTTTGGTTTGATCCTTACTTCTTAAAATGGTAACTCTTAAAGACTCTCAGTGGCTGATGAATGAAGATAATGCTGTTGAATAACTTACGATTTTTAGTTAATTGCATAATCATATATGTTGCTTAACTTTTGCTTCATCATTGAGAGCTTTCAGTGTGAAGAAAAATAAACTAGTCATGTTATCAGTCACAAGGTAGTCAGAATGAAGGTGAAGAGCAGACATTATGTTACTGAACTCCAACTTTGGCTGCCGGTTGCTAGAGAAAGGCAATACTCAAAATATGAGTTTTGGTTGGAAAGGAATTTGAGCTTTATTCAGGAGGATGGTTACCTGTGGAGAAGGCAGACTCTTGTTCAAAAGCCAACTCCAAGGTTTCTGCCTGGCCCATGGAATTTTTTTTTAATGTTTATTTATTTTTGAGAGACAGAGCATGAGCAGGGGAGGGTCAGAGAGAGCAAGAGACACAGAATCCGAAGTACGCTCCAGGTTCTGGGCTGTTAGCACAGAGCCCAACACGGGACTGAAACCACCGGCCGTGAGATCATAACCTGAGCCAAGGTCGGATGCCTAACCAACTGAGCCACCTAGGCGCCCCTGGCCCAAGGATTTTTAAAGGAATTTAGGGTAATTAATTCAGTAAAAGGGGTACACTACTCTGCAACATTTCAGGCTTAAGTACAGACTAGATACTGCCAGCTACGAACATTATCTTAGCGCTCAGGAGTTGTGCAAAGGGGTGCAGTTCCTGTTTCATGGTGTGTAGGAGTACTTTGTTCTTTCTGCAAAGGAAGTCATAGCCTACAGATACACAAAGGGTGCTTAATAAAATCATTTGTGTGACTTAAAAAAAGAAAAAAATAGGGCGCCTGGGTGGCGCAGTCGGTTAAGCGTCCGACTTCAGCCAGGTCACGATCTCGCGGTCCGTGAGTTCAAGCCCCGCGTCGGGCTCTGGGCTGATGGCTCGGAGCCTGGAGCCTGTTTCCGATTCTGTGTCTCCCTCTCTCTCTGCCCCTCCCCCGTTCATGCTCTGTCTCTCTCTGTCCCAAAAATAAATAAAAAACGTTGAAAAAATTTAAAAAAAAAAAAGAAAAAAATATATTTCTAAAAAGTTTGCTAAGTTAATCAGAGAGCTGAGGTGGCATTAAACAGAATTGTTGGCAGCTGTGGCCTGGGAAAAGTTTGATTTTTCAACTTCCTGGCTAGTGGCCTGTCTGCTGTGGATCCAGGGATTTAGGTCAGCAAATAAGGAGTGAGACACCAAGTGGTGTCTAAGGAATACAAACTTATTTCTTACAGTTATTGAGGCTGGAATTTCAAGATCAGGTCACAAATATGGTTGCTTTTTGGTGAAAGCCCTCTTCCTGGCTCATAGCTTATACCTTCTTGCTATGACCACACAAGGTGAAAGTTTCTAGGAAGCTCTTTGAGGTCCCTTTTATACGGGCACTAATCCCATTTCTAAGAATACTACTTCATGACCTAATCACTTTCCAAAAGCCCCCACTTCCAAATACCCTCACCTTTGGAAGTTAGAATTTCAATATATGAATTTTGGAGAGACACAGTCAAACCACAGCAAAAACCAAATGCATAATAAACATGCTCTGTTACAGCAATCCAACATTATTGATAAGAAACAACTGCTCCCTCTTACATTTGTTAATTTGTACATTTCCTGACATGTTTTTATTGAACAAAATGTTTATTGTTAATCACGTAACAATTGTATAAAATTGAAAAAAAACAGTAAATATTTGCCTGGATTCATACGATTAAATGAATGGATAAATAAAATATAAATAAATAAATAAATAAATAAATACTTTTTTTTTCAATATATGAAATTTATTGTCAAATTGATTTCCATACAACACCCAGTGCTCATCCCAAAAGGTGCCCTCCTCAATACCCATCACCCACCCTCCCCTCCCTCCCACCCCCCATCAACCCTCAGTTTGTTCTCAGTTTTTAAGAATCTCTTATGCTTTGGCTCTCTCCCACTGAACCTCTTTTTTTTTTTTCCTTCCCCTCCTCCATAGGTTTCTGTTAAGTTTCTCAGGATCCACATAAGAGTGAAAACATATGGTATCTGTCTTTCTCTGTCTGGCTTATTTCACTTAGCATCACACTCTCCAGTTCCATCCACGTTGCTACAAAGGGCCATATTTCGTTCTTTCTCATTGCCATGTAGTACTCCATTGTGTATATAAACCACAATTTCTTTATCCATTCATCCGTTGATGGACATTTAGACTCTTTCCATAATTTGGCTATTGTTGAGAGTGCTGCTATAAACATTGGGGTACAAGTGCCCCTATGCATCAGTACTCCTGTATCCCTTGGGTAAATTCCTAGCAGTGCTATTGCTGGGTCATAGGGTAGGTCTATTTTTAATTTTCTGAGGAACCTCCACACTGTTTTCCAGAGTGGCTGCACCAATTTGCATTCCCACCAACAGTGCAAGAGGGTTCCCATTTCTCCACAACCTCTCCAGCATCTATAGTCTCCTGATTTGTTCATTTTGGCCACTCTGACTGGTGTGAGGTGATACTGAGTGTGGTTTTGATTTGTATTTCCCTGATGAGGAGCGACGTTGAGCATCTTTTCATGTGCCTGTTGGCCATCCGGATGTCTTCTTTAGAGAAGTGTCTATTCATGTTTTCTGCCCATTTCTTCACTGGGTTATTTGCTTTTCAGGTGTGGAGTTGGGTGAGCTCTTTATACATTTTGGACACTAGCTCTTTGTTCGATATGTCATTTGCAAATATCTTTTCGTTGGTTGCCTTTTAGTTTGGTTGGTTGTTTCCTTTGCTGTGCAGAAGCTTTTTATCTTCATAAGGTCCTAGTAATTCATTTTTGCTTTTAATTCCCTTGTTTTTGGGGATGTGTCGAGTAAGAGATTGCTCCGGCTGAGATCAGAGAGGTCTTTTCCTGCTTTCTCTTCTAGGGTTTTGATGGTTTCCTGTCTCACATTCAGGTCCTTTATCCATTTTGAGTTTATTTTTGTGAATGGTGTGAGAAAGTGGTCTACTTTCAACCTTCTGCATGTTGCTGTCCAGTTCTCCCATCACCATTTGTTAAAGAGACTGTCTTTTTTCCATTGGATGTCCTTTCCTGCTTTGTCAAAGATGAGTTGGCCATACGTTTGTGGGTCTAGATCTGGGGTTTCTATTCTATTCCATTGGTCTATGTGTCTGTTTTTGTGCCAATACCATGCTGTCTTGATGATTACAGCTTTGTAGTAGAGGCTAAAGTCTGAGATTGTGATGCCTCCTGCTTTGGTCTTCTTCTTCAAAATTACTTTGGCTATTCGGGGTCTTTTGTGGTTTCATACAAATTTTAGGATTGCTTGTTTTAGCTTTGAGAAGAATGCTGGTGCAATTTGATAGGGATTGCTTTGAATGTGTAGATAGCTTTGGGTAGTATTGACATTTTGACAATATTTATTCTTCCAATCCATGAGCAGGGAATGTCTTTCCATTTCTTTATATCTTCTTCAATTACCTTTATAAGCTTTCTATAGTTTTCAGCATACAAATATTTTACATCTTTGGTTAGATTTATTCCTAGGTATTTTATGCTTCTTGGTGCAGTTGTGAATGGGATCAGTTTCTTTATTTGTCTTTCTGTTAGTGTATAAGAATGCAACTGATTTCTGTACATTGATTTTGTATCCTGCAACTTTGCTGAATTCATGAATCAGTTCTAGCAGACTTTTGGTGGAGTCTACTGGATTTTCCATGTATAATATCATGTTATCTGCAAAAAGTGAAAGCTTGACTTCATCCTTGCCAATTTGGATGCTTTGATTTCCTTTTGTTGTCTGATTGCTGATGCTAGCACTTCCAACACTATGTTAAACAACAGCGGTGAGAGTGGGCATCCCTGTCGTGTTCCTGATCTCAGGGGGAAAGCTCTCAGTTTTTCTCCATTGAGGATGATGTTAGCTGTGGGCTTTGCATAAATGGCTTTTATGATCTTTAAGTATGTTTTCTATCCCGACTTTCTCAAGGGTTTTTATTAAGAAATGGTGCTGGATTTTGTCAAAGGCCTTTTCTGCATCGATTGACAGGATCATATGGATCTTATCTTTTCTTTTATTAATGTGATGTATCACGTTGATTGATTTGCGAATGTTGAACCAGCCCTGCATCCCAGGAATGAATCCCACTTGATCATGGTGAAGAATTCTTTGTATATGCTGTTGAATTCGATTTGCTAGTATCTTTTTGAGAATTTTTGCATCCATAATCATCACGGATATTGGCCTGTAGTTCTCTTTTTTTACTGGGTCTCTGTCTGGTTTAGGAATCAAAGTAATACTGGCTTCATAGAATGAGTCTGGAAGTTTTCCTTCCCTTTCTATTTCTTGGAATAGCTTGAGAAGGATAGGTATTATCTCTGCTTTAAACGTCTGGTACAACTCCCTTGGGAAGCCATCTGGTCCTGGACTTTTATTTGTTGGAATATTTTTGATAACCGATTCAATTTCTTCACTGGTTGTGTGTCTGTTCAAGCTTTCTATTTCCTCCTGGTTGAGTTTTGGAAGAGTGTGGGTGTTTAGGAATTTGTCCATTTCTTCCAGGTTGTCCAATTTGTTGGCATATAATTTTTCATAGTATTTATTCCCTGATAATTGTTTGTATCTCTGAGGGATTGGTTGTAATCATTCCATTTTCATTCATGATTTTATCTATTTGGGTCATCTCCCTTTTCTTTTTGAGAAGCCTGGCTAGAGGTTTGTCAATTTTGTTTATTTTTTCAAAAAACCAACTCTTGGTTTCGTTGATCTGCTCTACAGTTTTTTTAGATTCTATATTGTTTATTTCTGCTCTGATCATTATTATTTCTCTTCTTCTGCTGGGTTTAGGCTGCTTTTGCTGTTCTGCTTCTATTTCCTTTAGGTGTGCTGTTAGATTTTGTATTTGGGATTTTTCTTGTTTCTTGAGATAGGCCTGGATTGCAATGTATTTTCCTCTCAGGACTGCCCTTGCTGCATCCCAAAGCATTTGGATTGTTGTATTTTCATTTTCATTTGTTTCCATATACTTTTTAATTTCTTCTCTAATAGCCTGGTTGACCCACTCATTCGTTAGTAGTGTGTTCTTTTACCTCCATGCTTTTGGAGGTTTTCCAGACTTTTTCCCGTGGTTGATTTCAAGCTTTATATCATTGTGGTCTGAAAGAATGCATGGTATAATTTCAATTCTTGTATACTTATGAAGTGCTGTTTTGTGACCCAGTATATGATCCATCTTGGAGAATGTTCCATGTGCACTCGAGAAGAAAGTATATTCTGTTGCTTTGGGATGCAGAGTTCTAAATAGATCTGTCAAGCCCATCTGATCCAATGTATCATTCAGGGCCCTTGTTTCTTTATTGACCGTGTGTCTAGATGATCTATCCATTTCTGTACGTGGAGTGTTAAAGTCCCCTGGAATTACCGCATTCTTATCAATAAGGTTGCTTGTGTTTATGAGTAATTGTTTTATATATTTGGGGGCTCCCATATTCGGTGCATAGACATTGTTAGCTCTTCCAGATGGATAGACCCTGTAATTATTATATAATGCGCTTCTTCATCTCTTGTTACAGCCTTTAATTTAAAGTCTAGTTTGTCTGATATAAGTATGGCTGCTCCAGCTTTCTTTTGGCTTCCAGTAGCATGATAAATAGTTCTCCATCCCTTCACTCTCAATCTAAAGGTGTCCTCAGATCTAAAATGAGTCTCTTATAGACCACAAATAGATGGGTCTTGTTTTGTTATCCATTCTGATAGCCTATGTCTTTTGGTTGGCGCATTTAATCCATTTACATTCAGTGTTATTAAAGAAAGATATGGGTTTAGAGTCATTGTGATGTCTGTATGATATGCTTGTAGCGATGTCTCTGGTACTTTGTCTCACAGGATCCCCCTTAGGATCTCTTGTAGGGCTGGTTTAGTGGTGACAAATTCCTTCAGTTTTTGTTTGTTTGGGAAGACCTTTATCTCTCCTTCTATTCTAAATGACAGACTTGCTGGATAAAGGATTCTCGGCTGCATATTTTTTCTGTTTAGCACACTGAAGATATCGTGCCAATCCTTTCTGGCCTGCCAAGTTTCAAAAGAGAGATCAGTCCCGAGTCTTGTAGGTCTCCCTTTATATGTGAGGGCATGTTTATCCCTTGCTGCTTTCAGAATTTTCTCTTTATCCTTGTATTTTGCCAGTTTCACTATGATATGTCATGCAGAAGATTGATTCAAGTTACGTCTGAAGGGAGTTCTCTGTGCTTCTTGGATTTCAATGCCTTTTTCCTTCCCCAGTTCAGGGAAGTTCTCAGCTATTATTTCTTCAAGTACCCCTTCAGCACCTTTCCCTCTCTCTTTCTCTTTTGGGATACCAATTATGTGTATATTATTTCTTTTTAGTGTATCACTTAGTTCTCTAATTTTCCCCTCACACTCCTGGATTTTTTTACCTCTCTTTCTCTCAGCTTCCTCTTTTTCTATAACTTTATCTTCTAGTTCACCTATTCTCTCCTCTGCCTCTTCAATCCGAGCCGTCGTGGTTTCCATTTTGTGTTGCATTTCGTTTAAAGCGTTTTTCAGCTCCTCCTGACTGTTCCTTAGTCCCTTGATCTCTGTAGCAAGAGATTCTCTGCTGTCATCTATACTGTTTTCAAGCCCAGCGATTAATTTGATGACTATTATTCTAAATTCACTTTCTGTTATATTATTTAAATCCTTTTTGATCAGTTCATTAGCTGTTGTTATTTCCTGGAGATTCTTCTGAGGGGAATTCTTCCGTTTGGTCATTTTGGATAGTCCCTGGAGTGGTGAGGACCTGCAGGGCACTTCCCCTGTGCTGTGGTGTATAACTGGAGTTGGTGGGCTGAGCCGCAGTCAGATCTGATGTCTGCCCCCAGCCCACTGCTGGGGCCACAGTCAGACTGGTGTGTGCCTTCTCTTCCCCTCTCCCAGGGGCAGGATTCACTGTGGGGTGGCGTGGCTCGTCCGGGCTACTTGCACACTGCCAGGCTTGTGGTGCTGGGGATCTGGTGTATTAGCTGGGGTGGGTAGGCAAGGTGCCTGGGGGCAGGAGGGGCAGGCTTAGCTCCCTTCTCCTTAGGTGACCCACTTTAGGAGGGGCCCTGTGGCAGTGGGAGGGAGTCAGACCCACTGCCAGAGGGGTGGCTCTGCAGAAGCACAGCTTTGGGTGTTTGCTGGAGCAAGCAAGTTCCCTGGCAGGAACTGGTTCCCTTTGGGATTTTGGCTGGGGGATGGGCAAGGGAGATGGTGCTGGCTGGCGCTTTTGTTTCCTGCCAAACAGCTCTGTTGTCCCGGGGCTCAGCAACTCTCCCTCCCTTTGTCCTCCAGCCTTCTGGCTTTCCGAGCAGAGCTGTTAATTTATGATCTCCCAGATGCTAAGTCGCGCTTGCTGTGGGAACACACTCTGCCTGGCCCCTCCGCTTTTGCAAGCCAGACTCTGGGGTTCTGCTTGGCCTGGCAGACTGCCCCTCCGCCCCGGCTCCCTCCCGCCAGTTCGTGCAGCGCGCACCGCCTCTCTGCCCTTCCTACCCTCTTTCGTGGGCCTCTCCTCTGTGCTTGGCTCAGGAGACTCCGTTCTGCTGGTCTTCTGGTGGTTTTCTGGGTTAGTTAGGCAGGTATAGGTGGAATCTAAGTGATCAGCAGGATGCGCGGTGAGGCCAGTGTCTTCCTAAGCCGCCATCTTCCCTCTCCAAATAAATACTTTTGAACTCTGTTTAGTGTCAGTCAGAAGATAAGTGATCCAGGTCTAAGGTCCACTGTAAACCAGCATTGTTTCATTAGCAAGTCAGTAATTTCTCTATTTCATTACTATTATTTGTACAAAATAATTAAATTAGTGTGTTGGGTTTTGCATTATCTGTAGATACATGGATAAAGAATTAGGTTTTTTTATTCATTTATCATTTAACAACTAAATTATTCTTAGTTTATAATGATGTTTTGAAGGGAGAATGAAAAAAAAAATAGTTTTAAAATTTAAAAGCAATCTCTTGGACACCTGGATGGCTCAGTCAGTTGAAGGTTGGACTTTGACTCAAGTATTGATCTCATAGTTTGTGAGTTCCAGCCCCACATGGTGCTCAGTGCTGACAGTATGGAGCCTCCCTAGGATTCTCTCTCTCTCTTTTCTTTCTGCCCCTCCCCATCTCATGGTTTCTCTCTCTCTCAAAATAAATAAATGTAAAACAATAAAAAAAATTTAAAGCTATCTCCTGATCTAGGTAAATCATTGATGTTGAATTTTACTTCATTTTTTGTAAGTAAACTTTCAGAGAAAATCAATTTCTGGTTTTATTGATTTATAGTAATTTTTCCAATACAATATAATGAATTGTATAAATCCATTATACAATTAACAAGCATGTATAATGCTTGTTTAAATTTTTTTAATGTTTTATTTATATTTGAGAAAGAGAGAATGAGTGGGGAAGGGAGAGAGAGGGGGACAGAAGACCTGAAGTGGGCTCTGCTCTGACAGCAGAGAGCCCAATGCGGGGTTTGATCTCACAAACTGCGATATCATGACCTTAGCCAAAGTTGAACTCTCAAATGACTGAGTCACCCAGGCACCCTGTGATATACTTGTTTAATGGAAGATGTGACAAAACTTAGGGGTAAGTCATTATCCAGTCTTATTATAGAAAACATATTCATTTACCATGAAATTGTTTGAATTATAAACAATAATTAATGTAATCCAATGGTTTTATACAAACATATTGTACTTCACAATTGTGTACAAAACAGAGTATTCAAGTGAATAAGAAACATTAAACTAAATCAAGACTGCTTTAAAATAAAAGGTAATTAAATTTTAACTAAAATATGTTGAAAGGAAAATGAGGAAAATTGAAAATAGTGTATATTGTCCTTCCCCACTAATTGCAACTCTCAGGGTTGTGTGTACTTAGCAACCATCATCTAATTAGTGAGTTAATATCTTTTTCTTTCATACAATTAACTCTTGCATGGAATTATACAGATAAAAAGTAAATAACAACCTAGACAATAAAATAGGGAGTGTTTGAATAGTTTTTTTATTCCAGTTGCATGTATAAACCTTATCAAGTACTTCCTTACCTGCTTATTGCTTGCCATTCTGTCTAGAATCAAACTCCATGAAAATTCTGTTTGCAATTATATTGCTAACAATTAGAAAAATAAATAAGCACACAATTTTCTCAATCTTACCAATCTACATATCATACTAAGAAGTTTTAACATTTAAGGTTGAAATTCAGCAACTTTTTTTCACAATCTTACATTCCATTATATATAAAAGGAAATATTGTCAAATATAATAAAAAAATCAGTGTCCAACATTATACAACTACATGGAACATTCAAGATTTGAATTCTATTCCAAGGCACATTTTCCCCCTGAGATATATTGTCTCTTTTTCTGAGTCAAGGTAATCAGAAAGATAAACACACACACACACACACGCACACACACGCACATTCACACATATACACAGTGGTACACAATGATGTCAAAACCAGCTTTATGATAGATACAAGTCTGTTCAAAATTTTATTTTCAAATTCTAAAAATGATATGTCAATAATAAATATAACTCAAATAATTGATTCTACAGAAGTTTACGCTACTGATGCACAAGTTAGTGGCTTTCAAATCCTCTTTATGTGAGAATTAATTCAAAACTCTATTAACAGGAGAAGCCTTATTTTGCAGGGTTTTTTTGTTTTTTTATTTTTAGTATTTTTTTCTTTTTTAACAATCAATGCCAATTGTTTAACATTGCAGCTGCCTGCGAATTAATCCCAGATGGGGCAAACAAGAACCTGACCAGAAAACAAAAGAAGATCTAGGGAATGAGTTGCCCCTAGGTCACTTTGAAAAACTGTCATATTTCTGAGCATATAGAAGGGCTGTGTAGATTCCATGGAAAGGCCTGAGGAGGCTCAAATCTCTCAATTCTGGTTTACCTACAGACCTTCCATATCCATGAAGTGAAGGCCAAGTAAAGAAATGGAAATTGTAGCAGTATTAAAAGTATGCCCTAAGACTTATTTCCTCAAGTCCTTTACAGAAATCTCTGTTAAATTAACTGACTGCTAAACTAACCAAGCAGAGATTTCATTGGCCACAAATAATAGAGAAGAGGCTTTACACAATTCATCTGGGAGTCACTAAACAAAGGACAGGAAGAACAACTACAAACTTTGGTGGGAAGACCAGATTTCCAGATTGTCACATATTATTCAAAATGTCATTTGAAAGAAATTCAAGACACACAAAGAAACAACAATGACAAAACAAAGCATTTAGAATCTGTGCCTAAAGAATTTCAGATGTTGGACTTAGCAGAGAAAAATATTAAATCAACTGTTATAAATTTGTTTAAAGGACTAAAGGAAACCATGTCTAAATAACTAAAAGAAAGTAGGAGAACTGTCTTACCAAACAGTGACTATCAGTAAAAAAATAGATAATTATATACAATATTATATATATATATATACACATAAGTAAATTAAATATAAATATATATATATATACACATATGTAATTCTAGTTTTAAAAAGTATGATATAAGTATGATAACTGGGGTGCCTGGGTGTCTCAGTTGGTTAAGCATCCAACTCTTGATTTCAGCTCAGGTCATGCATGATCTCATGGTTTGTAAGATCGAGCCCTGCATTGGGCTCTGTGCTGACAGCGCACAGAGACTGCTTGGAATTCCCTCTTTCTCTCTCTGCCCGTTCCCCCACTCATGCACGTGTTTGTGTGTGTGTGTGTGTGTGTGCGTGCAAGTCTGTGTGTGCCTATTCTCTCTCTCTCTCCAAAAAAAAATAAAGAAATTAAAAAGATCTTTTAAAAAAGTATGATAACTAAAATGAGAAACTCACTGAAAAGGTCCAGGAGGAAATCTGAGTTGGAAGAAGAATCAGTGAACTTGAGGATAAGTCAATTCAGAGTATCCAATATGAGCAATAAAAGGAAAATGAAGAAAAGTGAACAGAAACTCAGAGGAATACGGAATACCATCAAACATACTAACATATGCATAATAGGAGTCCCAGCAGGAGAGGAGAAAGAGGACCATAAAGAATATTTGAGAGGTAATGACCAAAAATTTGACAAATTTAAGATTTGTAAGATTACTTAAGGACTTAAAAAAAAGTTGAATGCAATTAAATACCAATTAAAAGCTATATGTGAAAGTTAAGGTACCTCCTAAGTAAGACATAAAATGTGTCTGATTTATCAAAGCAGGAAGAAAGAATAATCTAAGCATAAAATCCGGTATTTAATCATGAGATTTGATCTTTCTTTACCAGGAAAATTTTATCGTTCTATCAGGAACTTCAGACCCCTTCCCCACACTTTTGGATATGGCCTTCAAGGTCTTCAATGACTGAGAGGTAGCCTCGAGGGCTGAAAGGGAACAGAGAAACATGTGGCAAGTCCAATATATGGCCGGCCGTAGCTGTTGCCAGCTCCCTGCCCTTCTCTGGGTCCACCCAGGGGCAAAAGCCATTAAAGGTACAAGATTGGCCCAAGAGTGTCAAATGCCCCCTCTGTCAGGGCCTGGTCCCCCCTGCAAATAACCAGGGCATTGGAGATGGAACTGCTCCTGCTTCCCATGCATAGGACGCCAGGCCTTCCAAGGTAATCAACAGCTTCAGTCCAAGGCCTTTGGCAGCTTGCCTCTCCAGGGCCGACACCTGCCCTTAGCTCTATACCTCCATTGTGAGGACCCCAATGATCTCCTCCCCTCTGACTGACAGGGTCCTGAGGATCCCACGTTCTCCACCTCTATGGCAGAGCCTCCAGTAACCCTGGATGTGGCAGGAGACAAAATTGAATTTCTCACAAATACAGGAACCACTTATTCCACCTTATGAAATACCCAGGTGACAGCTTTCCGTACTCCATTCTGCTCACTGGCATAGCGCGGCCCCCAAAGGGGGATTGTTTCTCTTCTGCTTTAATTTGATCTTTGGGTAACAACACCTTACCCACTTCTTTCTTGTTTTACCTGATTGCCCCATTCCATTACTTGGAAGGGACATAATGACAAAACTTTAAGCTAATCTTTGCCTTTCTGGGATTGACCATGCCCTGCGGACATTTTTGTCCTCTGAGCCCCCTGCCCCTTCAAACATCAAGATCTCCATTTTTCAACAGATGCCCCCGCAAGTATGGGACACCTTGATTCCAGGGCACTCTCCATCAGTAACCCCAGTAAAGATACAACTTAAAGATCCTCTTTTCCTCCCTCAGAAAATCCCATTATCCCCTATGTCTGGAGGCCAGACATGGACTACAGCCACTCATAGAAGAATTCTTAGCAATAGGACTTTTACACCCCTGCAATTCACCAGTAATACCCCCAATTTAGCAGTAAAAAGTGCAGTAGCTCATAAAGAATGGTACAAGACCTAAGATCTATCAACAAGGATATTCCAATTCACTAATTGCTCCTAACCCTTAAGCCCTCCTAGGACAGATTCCCTTGGACACTCTTTGGTATACTGTGTTGGATCTCGAAGATGCTTTCTTCTGCATCCCAGTACACATGGATTCCTGGTTCCTCTTTGCCTTTGAGTAGCAAGACCTCCCCCCTGCCCCAGGTTACTCAATGGCTAACTTGGACTCTCTTCCCTCAGGGCTTTAGCGACAGTCCACATTTATTTGGACAGGCCCTAGCTAAGGATCTGTCCACCCTTCAGCCCAGAGGCAGTGCCTTATTTCAATATGATAATTTACTTATCTGCAGCCCCAATGAGAACACTTCTGACACAAATACTATCCTGGTGCTTTGCAGCTTCGCCTCTTAGAGCCTCCCCTTCAAAGGCTCATATTTCCTCTCAGAAGGTTCAATTCCTGGTATTAACATCAATCCCTGGGACTAAGAGCCTCCCTGACCACCATAAGAGTCTCATTTTAAATATGAAAGCGCTCTACAAAATAGCAGCTGTATTCTTTTGTTAGATATGGCTGGGTTTTGTTGAATATGGATATCCCAATTTGGATTAATAACAAAGCCTCTTTATGAGGCCCTAAGGGGATCTGAGTAGGAGACTTTGGAGTGTGACTCTGAAATGACAAAAGCTTTGGGGCCCTCAAGCAGGCATTTACAAGGGCCCCAGCTTTAGCCCTCCCAGACCAGGAGAAGCCCATCTCTTTATATGTGCATGAAAGAAGGGGAGTGGTCCTTGGAATCCTGATCCAAACTCTGGGACCATCCCAATACCTGGTCACATACCTATCTAAGAATCTAGATCCTATGGCACAGGGATGATCTCCCTGCCTCTGAACACTGGCATGAATGTCCTCACTTGTAGAAGAGGCCTCTAAATTAACCTTAGGACAAGGCATAACTGTTTATACACCCCATCAGTTATTGGACACCTTAAATTCTAGGGCATTTCATCCGACCTCCTATAGTAGAATTACAAAATTTGTTTTATTCTTTTATCAGAAACACCAAAAATAAATATTTGGCCATGTCAGAACTGAAATCCTGCCACCATTCTGCCAGATCCGACAATAAATGCCCCATTGGAACATTCTTGCCTAGAAACCACAGATTTGACTTGCAGTGCCAGGCCAGATCTTCAGGATATGTCTCTAGATAACCCAGAGGCTATGATTTGTGGATGGCAGCAGTTTCACAGTACAAGGTGTATGGGTCTCCGGGTACGCTATTGTGAGCTTAACCTAAGTCTTTGAGTCTGGACCTCTGCCAGGTGCCACTACCTCAACACAAAAGGCAGAATGAATTGCTCTTACCTGAGCCCTTCACTGGGCACAAAAAATGAAAGAAAAGTATATATTGAATCTGTTTATGCTTTCCACGTGATCCATACCCATGCTGCTATTTGGAGAGAGAGGGCCTCCTTACAGCCCAAGGTACCCCAGTTAAACATGCTTCTGAAATTTTGGCCTTGCTAAAGGCAACTATGCTTCTCTCTCAGATAGTTATTATCCATCACAAGGCCCACCAAAAGCATAATGACTTGCTCTCTATTGGAAACAATAGAATTGACAAGTAAGCAAAGGTAGGCACTGGGTTGCCCCTTGAGGCTGCTTGGTTCTCAATATAAATCCCTTTTCCTCCATGATATACTCAGATAGAAATCCAAAGGGCATTGACAAAGGGCTTTTCCTATACTCCAGAGGGTTGGCTGCAAATCACCAGTAATAAAGCTGTTACTCCTGGGAATGTTACAATGGAAATTTCTTTTTTTTTAAATTTTTTTAATGTTTATTTATTTTTGAGAGAGAGAAAGAGAAAGAGAAAGAGAGAGAGAAGGGGAGGGGTAGAGAGACAGGAAGACACAGAATCTGAAACAGACTCCAGACTCTGAGCTGTCACCACAGAGCTCAGTGTGGGGCTGGAACTCACAAATCGTTAAGTCATGACCTGAGCCAAAGTTGGACACTTAACCGATTGAGCCACCCAGGTGTCCCTACAATGGAAATTTCTTAATAAATTACATCAGGCCACCCATCTCAGGGTTAAGTCCCTTCAAGTCCTAGTAGGAACTCTTTTCATTCGCAAGAACATTCCCTAAACTCTGCAGGCTCTCTCCCAGGGGAGTTTTACCTCTTATCACATTGCATCAACCTGGTGGGAGCCTATAAACCTCCCCCACTTCTTCAACCTATCCAAAGACTAGAGACTCTACCAGGGGAGGATTGGCAGATTTTATGCACATGCCTCCCTGCAAGGGGATCAGGTATCATTCTTTGTAGACATCTTTACAGGATGGTGTCTTTCTCACTAAAACATAGGTCATTACTTCTCTCTTTAATCAGATCCTCCCTCATCTTGGGCTTCCCCGCTCCTTATAGTCAGACAATGGCCCAGCTTTTGCCTCTCAAATAACACAGGGAGTTAGTGAAGTCCTCCAGATAAAATACCCTTTGCATGCAGTATGGCACCCATAGTCCTCAAGGAAGACAGAGCCAATCAAACCATAAAAAGGTTCCTCGCAAAATTTATGCATGAAACCCAACAATCTTGGCTGACCCTGCTTCCCCTGCATTACTAAGGTCACATATCACCCAAAACTCCATAGCCCATCTTAGTTCATTTGAGTTTCTTTCCAGACAGATCTTTTATTAGACCCCAGATGCCACTATCCCACACAGTATGTTATAACGCTAGGGCAAACCATCTCCACCAATAATGACCATCAAAACCAGTACCGTCTAAAACTTGACCCCTCTTTCTCAGGTAGCATACATCCAAAACTTACGTTTGGGGACTGGGTATACCTTAAAACTCTTTCACAGGACAAAAAGTCACTTGACCCTGTCTTGATGAGCTCCTGTCAGGTTTTCCTGACCATTCCAATAGCGGTAAAACTTCACAGCTTCTCCCCATGGATCCATTTTTCCAGAATCAAGATCACTTTGGCTCCAGATGAAAACTCTGCCTAGTACAGCTGCCATAGGGTTGGAGATTGACACCCGTTATTCAAAGGAGACTCAGATGATATATACCCAAAGGCCTAGATGCCCATGAATCGGGCCCATTACTAATCCCTATTCTCTTATATTCAATCAATCTATGATATTATCTTAGAAACACTCCCTAAATACTTTCTCAAAGCTCTCATGATTTCTCCTTCCCAATTCCAAGACTTCATTCTCAACCTTTTCCTTCAGGGTGACTGCTCTGAATTTACTTGGCCATAAAATCATAACTTACCTTGAATTGTTTTCCCTTTGATGTCCTGCTCTCACAATACAATCATTACCCCTTTTGGGGTCAGTCTTTGTCTTTCTCATCATAACCATCTTTTGGCTTTCTCCTTCGGGGACCATGAAACACAATGATGGTGTTCCTGAAAAGATACCTGTTCAGGGCCATCCTGGCATCTTCCTTTCTTAGGACCCTTGGTGTTGTATGTAAGTGATGAATCACGGGAATCTACCCCCCAAAACAAGAGCACACTGTATACACGATATGTTAGCCAACTTGACAATAAATTATATTAAAAAAGAGCAGTTGAAAATCAATGCTATATCTATAATTCCTAAAAATGACAAAAAATGTTTCTGCTCTTAGTAATTTCTACATATAAACTTAACTATCTGTGAGTTAAAAAGGTACTCTTTCACTAGTAGTGTAATAGTTGCTTTCTTTAGTTTCTTTAGTTTAAGATACTGGAATTTGGCATTATTTACATATTTTTTCCTTTTAGGAGATTCACAAATATTGTAAATATAATGATGACATTCTTTCTGATTCTATGCATAGAAGCAGATTCTTTTTCTGGCTCTATCATAATAATATTATATTAAATTTGTAATATTGCCATACAAAACATACACATAGCCATATCCACACATACAGAGTTTTTATTCATAAAAGGCTATTAGACAAATTATGTCTTATTTAAAAATAAACAAGAAATGTAATTACTGCAATGGTTAGTAATCATGATAATTTAAAAAAAATGTTACTCCAGAGATAAAGGATTTAAATTTTAATTGGAATAATTGTGAAAAGATCTGAAATAAAAATTATAAACACATAGCTGTGCTTAACGAAGTTATACACATGCTAAGAGTAATATGTTCCACAAATAAAACTCATATATTCTTTAAAAACAATAGAAAATAGAGGTAATAAAAGGTAGAAAATCCATAAAAGTCACCTTATACATTACCCCAAAGAATTTTCACCCGAAGTTTTCAAAGTTTTTTGTGGGGAATAAGCTTAGGAATCCCCCGGGATTACACCAATGGGTTAACAAGGCATAAAGAAGTACAAAGCTATAGGATGCTCACACCCACGTTTGGGTAAACATGATCAGGACCCCAAGATAGAGCAGGGGGATGTAAAGTCACCCAGAATAGAGAGGGGAGCAAAGGTCCCCCAAACAAAGGTATATGAGGTAAGTGAGATTAGGTGTTCAGGGCAAAATTGCCCCCCAATTTAGTACTATAGCAGAAAGTTTCTTTCACAGGAGGGAAGGACCAAGTTAGGTAAACAGGTGAATTGGGCTATAGACCAATGCAATGTGCTGGGGGTGAAGCTGCCCAGAGGGGAGATGATTAACAAAAGGAAAGGTGGCTTGTTAACCCTGAAGTCATGTGTCCTACCTGTCTCATCCCATAGGCTAGCTAAGATAAACAGAAGTGGTGCCTCATGTCGGTTGTAAACAACCTTCTGCCTGACTGTCAGGCACCAGGAGTTTGTTTTGTGTTAACCCAAACCCCTAACCCTGAATATCTTTAAAACCCCCTTTCCTTCACTTCCCCAAGTTGATGGTCACAGTTTCATTGTCTCTTTGTGCACATCCATCACCATGTTTCTAAGCCTTCTGATCCTAATAAAAACAGGGCAAGGACCCTTATTCGGGGCTCTGTGTTTTCCCGGACATTAGCCATCTCTCACTTTTATCCTGCGTCCGCTCTCTTGCTGGCCAAGAGAGAACTTTAGACAGAGTCTATGACAGTTTTTCAAACGACTTTCTTCTACCATGGAAGAATTTTCCACTCAAGAACTTATTTTATCCCATTCCCCTGAGAAAGAGCATGTTACAAAACTCCACACACTATAATAACTTATCAAGATGTATTACATGCTTTAGCAATTATAGGACAATCATTAGATTTTTGCACATTTATTGTTATATAGTAAAAATGATAGCTATGGACACAATGTTTATATTGCCAAACAATTTCTATTCTAACATTGAATGAAATACCTACCACTAAAACATTTATTTTCTTACTGAGAAACACAACATAAGTGTGCCATTCTTGGTAATTACCATACCAAATCATCAACTTAATAGATGTTACATATGCTTACATTGTCGCATTATCATGGATGTATTTTCCATATTTTTATTGAAACCAACATCTATTCTTCTATTTAATACCAAATATTCCGTCTTTCTCCTTTTGATCATTGTCAGTGTTGGGCAAGTTGGCGTTTGTGTTGTTTCTGTATAAAGGTATTTCAAAGTCCAACTCCTCTTATTCTTACCCTTAAAATTTCAGTTCCAGGGTCCTTCCTCTTTGGTCAAATTATTTCAATTATCTAATATGTCCTGTAGTCTTTTTTTGTCCATCTCATTTCCACTGCCTAGAGAAGATGTGTCCTAAAAGAAAATGTGTTCTAAAAGAAAAATCTGTTCTCTCTTCTTAACTTACATTGTTGCACACAGACCAGTATAGTGTTTATTCAGTATTTAATATGTATTTTTTTTACTTATTCTAGGAGTATTTCAGAAGAAATAAAGGAATTAAAGTTGAAGGAATACAATCTATACCATAATTGCCCTGACACAGAGCACAAGCTAAAAGATTTGATGAATTCATGTGTGGAATTATAAGTGGATGAATGTCTTTAAAAGAGAGAAGTAATAATTGGGAATATTCAAAAGAGTTACAGACAAAAACAAAGTAAAATTTTCCCATTTTTAATAATGGAATTAGTAGATTACATAGACTCTCATAGTGTCTATTATGAAGAATTATAATTATTGAAATGTGCAAGATATTATTGTCTAAGAAATTACTATATTTATTTGTTATTTTATTTTATATGTAGACATTCTTTTTTAATTATGTGAGCCAGCCCATTTCTAGTTCTCTTTTTGTTGAGATTAACAGTGATCTTCACAAGGAAAGAACTCAAGTTTATTGCTCCTGGCTCTACTTCCATGAAAATGTCTTCAATGAGGATAGCTAAACTTTTTTCTCGCCTCTTTCCTCACTCTTTTTTCCTCTCTCTCTCTCCTCTCTATTATTTCACTATATTGCCTTATTCTCCATTGAGATTGTTAAAGGAAAATAAAACCAAACTTTGGTTTCTCAATTACACATGAGGTCAGAATTCATTGTCTCAGAAATAAATTTGTTACGATTTGAAGAAATGATATAATAGAAATTTGTCTTCTGGGTATAAGCTTTGTGTGGTCCCTTAATATTTTAATTTAAATTTGTATCGACTTCTTAACCCAACACCTTGCTTTAAATTTATTTTTTCCTCAGATGCTATACAAGGCACAGAAAGATTTAGCCTCATTGATATAAGATTGCACATAAACAATTGAAATGTATTCAAGCGCTTATTATAATGACAGCAAAAGTGAAACTATTCATTGTAGTGCTAATTTCTCATGTTTCACTTATGAGAAGTGCAAAATTTAATTTCCTAATATAAAGAATTATTAGACACCCTTTTATGTCAGTAATTTTATTATTGTTGACGTTTTTGTCATTTTTAATGGTAGGTCCTTTTTAACAGAATTAAAGAGTTCTTTACTGTGTATGAAAACCTTGAGACAAATTTGTTTCTATAGATTATTATGATGTTTTTGGCAATAGTTAAAACAATGTCATCTAGATTGCTTTTGGCAAACAAACAAACAAAAACCTCTTCCATTGAAAATTTATAAAATACAATGTTACAGGTAACACTGTTGTTTACATTCATCTTTCAAACTCCTCTTAAAACAATTAAACAATCTAGAATATTCCTTGGATGACTGTTATTTTGAGTCACTAGTCTAGTCTCAAGGATATTATTTAGTTGGTATTTATGCCAACCTCTCTCCCCAGAAGTGGACACTAACGATTTAATCTAATAACCTTATTTCATTATCTTAATCAAAAAGTTTTGTGTAAAACAATGGGCGTAGACTCTAGCTCTGGCCAATGAAAAAGAACACTTTCTATGGATCTTAACAAAGCAAGTATCCTTGTCTTTGTCTTAGTTACTACAACAAAGGACTTTCATTCATCTTTTAGACTTGATTGTTGAAAGTATCTAGCTGCATTTTGGGGAAACAACTGAGATTCAGAGAAATTACATATTTTAGTCCTTGTCACACAACTAGGAAATGTCAGAACTGGAATAGGAGGCCAGGCAGTTCAAGGCAAGAGCCCACGTAGTAGTTGAGACACTTTATATTCATTATTACTTCATGACCCAGAAACTACAAAACATTCTACAGACATTGTCATATTTGGTCTGCAATCATTACAACCTTGTAAAGTGGATATTTATCACTCCCAATTTATATATAGACAAGGAGCATGAGGATCAGTAAGGTTTGGGAAATACTGACTTCAATACCTGGGCACTTAACAACGTGTTTTTAAATCCCACCTGCTGCAAATGTGCTTTTCAGGGGTTCAGACACATAATATGTGCACCAAAGATGATTGCTACTGCTATATGCAAATCATGCAGGCCACCTCCAGTCCTTGACTTGGCTGTCATTCCCCTAATATGAGCTACTGCCACTCCGCAATCTTTTAAAAAGTCCAAAATTTATGTCTACTTCAAATGTGCTCCATTTACATATATTCCAGGACATCAGTTTTGTACATATGTGGTCACCTGTCATACATGCACATATATGCACATACACATACATGCACACACACAAATCACACAAATGCAATTACACATACAGGAGGCATACACAGGTACACATACACACATCTAAAAATGTATCTATTTTGCAACCCAAAAAAAGAGCTTGTGAATGGATGTAGAGATATACATTTGTGCTGACTAGAGAAGGCAGGAAGATATCAGGATTATCCTCATGCTTACTGGAAATATATGAGATGATGGACAAAACCTTACATGGATTAGCTTTACTCTGGACTTCTCAGTATGAGACACAAAATTTCTTCTTACTATCTAAAAGACAATGTAATGGATATTTTTGTCAGTTAAAATCATAAAAAGACACATTGATACTCATGTTTTTGCCTTTTAAAAAGACCAATGATAATAGTAATGTTATTTGCATAAATAGGTAATGTAAGAATTGGAATCATAAGTAGTAATAATTTTCATCTTTTAAAAATTTTAAATGAGAGTTTTCTCCCCTCAAAAGATTTGCAATGCTATATTCATAAGCTTAAGAGAGTAATTAATATCAAAATGTTAATTCTTGGGAGGCCACACTACGTGGTAACCAATAATTACATTTATCTTTTTATTTTAAATATATGAAATTTGTTGTCAAATTGGTTTCCATACAACACCCAGTGCTCATCCCAAAAGGTGCCCTCCTCAATACCCATCACCCACCCACCCCTCCCTCCCACCCCCCATCAACCCTCAGTTTGTTCTCAGTTTTTAAGAATCTCTTATGCTTTGGCTCTCTCTTACACACTAACCTCTTTTTTTTCTTTTTTTTTTCCTTCCCCTCCCCCATGGGTTTCTGTTAAGTTTCACAGGATCCACATAAGAGTGAAAACATATGGTATCTCTCTTTCTCTGTATGGCTTATTTCACTTAGCATCACACTCTCCAGTTCCATCCACGTTGCTACAAAAGGCCATATTTCATTCTTTCTCATTGCCATGTAGTATTCCATTGTGTATATAAACCACAATTTCTTTATCCATGTTGATGGATAAACATCAATGTAGTTGATGGACATTTAGGCTCTTTCCATAATTTGGCTATTGTTGAGAGTGCTGCTATAAACATTAGGGTACAAGTGCCCCTATGGATCAGTACTCCTGTATCCCTTGGGTAAATTCCCAGCAGTGCTATTGCTGGGTCATAGGGTAGATATATTTTTAATTTTCTGAGGAACCTCCACACTGTTTTCCAGAGTGGCTGCACCAATTTGCATTCCCACCAACAGTGCAAGAGGGTTCCCGTTTCTCCACATCCTCTCCAGCATCTATAGTCTCCTGATTTGTTCATTTTGGCCACTCTGACTGGCGTGAGGTGATATCTGAGTGTGGTTTTGATTTGTATTTCCCTGATGAGGAACGACGTTGAGCATCTTTTCATGTGCCTGTTGGCTATCCGGATGTCTTCTTTAGAGAAGTGTCTATTCATGTTTTCTGCCCATTTCTTCACTGGGTTATTTGTTTTTCAGGTGTGGAGTCTGGTGAGCTCTTTATAGATTTTGGATACTAGCCCTTTGTCCGATACGTCATTTGCAAATATCTTTTCCCATTCTGTTGGTTGCCTTTTAGTTTTGTTGGTTGTTTCCTTTGCTGTGCAGAACCTTTTTATCTTCATAATGTCCCAGTAGTTCATTTTTGCTTTTAATTCTCTGGCCTTTGGGGATGTGTCAAGTAAGAAATTGCTACGGCTGAGATCAGAGAGGTCTTTTCCTGCTTTCTCCTCTAGGGTTTTGATGGTTTCCTGTGTCACATTCAGGTCCTTTATCCATTTTGAGTTTATTTTTGTGAATGGTGTGAGAAAGTGGTCTAGTTCCAATCTTCTGCATGTTGCTGTCTAGTTCTCCCATCACCATTTGTTAAAGAGATGTCTTTTTTCCATTGGAGCACCATTTGTTAAAGACATCTCTTCCATTGGATGTTCTTTCCTGCTTTGTCAAAGATGAGTTGGCCATATGTTTGTGGGTCTAGTTCTGGGGTTTCTATTCTATTCCATTGGTCTATGTGTCTGTTTTTGTGCCAATACCATGCTGTCTTGATGATTACAGCTTTGTAGTAGAGGCTAAAGTTTGGGATTGTGATGCCTCCTGCTTTGGTCTTCTTCTTCAAAATTACTTTGGCTATTTGGGGCATTTTGTGGTTCCATATGAATTTTAGCATTGCTTGTTCTAGCTTTGAGAAGAATGCTGGTGCAATTTTGATTGGGATTGTATTGAATGTGTAGATAGCTTTGGGTAGTATTGACATTTTGACAATATTTATTCTTCCAATCCATGAGCATGGAATGTTTTTCCATTTCTTTATATCTTCTTCCATTTCCTTCATAAGCTTTCTATAGTTTTCAGCATACAGATCTTTTACATCTTTGGTTAGATTTATTCCTAGGTATTTTATGCTTCTTGATGCAATTGTGAATGGGATCAGTTTCTTTATTTGTCTTTCTGTTGCTTCATTGTTAGTGTATATGAATGCAACTGATTTCTGTACATTGATTTTGTATCCTGCAACTTTGCTGAATTCATGTATCAGTTCTAGCAGACTTTTGGTGGAGTCTATCGGATTTTCCATGTATAATATCGTGTTATCTGCAAAAAGTGAAAGTTGACTTCATCTTTGCCAATTTTGATGCCTTTGATTTCCTTTTGTTGTCTGATTGCTGATGCTAGAACTTCCAACACTTTGTTAAACAACAGCGGTGAGAGTGGGCATCCCTGTCGTGTTCCTGATCTCAGGGAAAAAGCTCTCAGTTTTTCCTCATTGAGGATGATGTTAGCTGTGGGCTTTTCGTAAATGGCTTTTATGATCTTTAAGTATGTTCCTTCTATCCCGACTTTCTCGAGGGTTTTTATTAAGAAACGTTGCTGAATTTTGTCAAATGCCTTTTCTGCATCGATTGACAGGATCATATGGTTCTTATCTTTTCTTTTATTAATATGATGTAATTTACATTTATCTTTGAAAATCTTTCGAATTGTCCCCTCTTCATCAACCTCACATTCATACTTTTGTTTAGGTCCTCACTATATCCTGCTTTGAAAATTACAATAATATTCTATTTTCTATTATTAACTAATAATTTTCTATTTGTATTATTAACTAATAGTTTCTAATTATTTAAATTTTCTAAGTCAGAGAGAGACTGAGGCATATAGATATAGATATGTAGATATAGATCTCTGAATCGTTCTATTTCTCAGAGAATCCATACTAATACATTAGTTATGATGGTCAAAAGTCAAATTTCTGATACATTCCTCATGGGCGAATGTAGGCACATGAGCCAATGCATTCATGATTGTGACTTGCAAGATACCTAGTCAAAGGAGGGTGTATCATTTGCATTGGGTTCCAAACTGATAGGGCTTCCATTTACTCTAAGAAATGGGTATAGAATACCTAAACACCAGTCTGCAGACGTAAATAGGTTTCCATGGCTGCAAAAATTTGGTATACACTAGGGACTCAGGGAAGGCTTTTACAAAAACTCCTAATCTAAATGTAATATATTGGTATATTTGGGCCTCAGCTGAGGCCTGAACAGTGTTCCATGGCAGTTATGTCAATGTCAGTCATCTGGATACAAATCTGTGACTCAGAAGGAGCTTCTTTCACTGTGAATGAATATAGTTTAGACTTATACTAGAATAAGAAACTTAGTATTGCAGACTCAAAAACTCTGATTTGAAAACTAAAGTTAGGACATAAATAAAGATAATGCCTTTGTAATAGTATAATCCAGAAGAATATCATTTTCCTTTTTTTTCTGTGTATCTTCAGATTGGATCAAAACCCCAGAGTAACTGATGGTATATAAAAAGTGCATTTTTTTCTAAAAGTAATAAATCATATGAAATTACTACATTTAATGCGTTAAATGTATTCTATATTTGCAAGTGTCCAATAGAGTAACCACTAGTCACATATGACATGCACTGACGGTTGAATAGTAGCTACTTAAGGCTGAAAAGCTGAATTTTAACTTTTATTTCTTTATAAGTACAGTTATTTATTTTTATTATATTTTATATATTTAAATTGATTAAATGTTACTAGACATGAAGCTACCAGTTCTAAGTGCCTAGGTTCATGGTATATCTCTAAATACTGAATAATTTCTGCATTAGCTGTATTTCACCATTTCACAATTATATTTTCTTTCTTTCTTTCTTTCTTTCTTTCTTTCTTTCTTTCTTTTTTCTTTTCTTTCCTTCTTTCTTTCTTTCTTTCTTTCTTTCTTTCTTTCTTTCTTTCTTTCTTTCTTTCCTTTCTAAGAGAAAGAACAGGGGAAGGGCAGAGATAGAGAGAAAACTCCCAAGCACTCTCCGTGCTCAGCACAGAGCCCCAACTGGGGCTCAGTCACAGAACTGTGAGAGCATGACCTGAGCCAAAATCAAAAGTCAGTTGTGGGGCAGCTGGGTGGCTCAGTTGGTTAAGCAGCCACTTCTGTTCAGGTCATGATCTATCTTGTGGTTCATGAGTCCGAACCCCACATTGGGCTCTGTATAGTGCAGAGCCTGTTTGGGATTCTCTCTCCCCCTCTCTGACTCTCCTTCCTTACTTGTGCTCTCTCTCTCTCAAAATAAATGAATAAACTTAAAAAAAAAAGTTGGTCGTTTAACCGACTGAGCTACCCAGGCGCCCTCACCATTATATTTTCATTTTTCTTTTCTACTTTTTTGATTAGAGAGTTTAGTAATCTTTCTTATGTTTTATTGATAATCAATAAATAATTTATTAATTTATTATGGCATTAATTGATTGTAATATTTTTAATAGATATAGCTTAGTACTTTAAATGTTTTGTATATTATTATTTTTTAATTTAAATTCAAGTTGGTTAACATATAGTGTAATAATGATTTCAAGAATAGAATTTAGTGATTCATCATTTACATATAACACCTGGTGCTCATTCCAACAAGTATCCTCTTTTATGCCCCTTGACCAGTTAGCCTATCATCCCACCCTACACCCTGCCAGGAACCCTCAGTTTGTTCTCTGTATTTAAGAGTCTCTAATGGCCTATCTCCCTCTCTGTTTTATCTTATTTATTTTTTTTTATTTCCTTCTCTTATGTTCTGTTATGTTTTGTATCTTAAATTCCACATATGAGTGAAGTCATATGATATTTGTTTCTCTGACTGACTTACAATACACTCTAGTTCCATCCACTTTGTTTCAAATGGCAAGATTTAATTCTTTTTGATCACCAAGTAATATCCCATTGTATATATATACCACTCTTCTTTATCCATTCATCAGTCAATGGGCATTAGGGCTTTTACCATATTTGACTATTGTCGATAGCACTTTTATAAACATTGGGGTGCATGTGTCCCTTTGAAACAGCAATTCTGTATCTTTTGGATAAATACCTACTAGTACAGTAGCTGGATTGGAGGGTAGCTCTATTTTTAGTTTTTGGAGGAAACTCCATAGTGTTTTCCAGAATGGCTGCACCAGTTTGCATTCCCACCAGCAGTGCAAAAATCGTCCCCTTTCTCTGCATCCTCACCAACATGTTGTTTCCTGAATGGTTAATGTTAGCCATTCTGACAGGTGTGAGGTGGTATCTCATTACGGTTCCAATTTGCATTTCCCTGATGATGAGTGACGTGGACATTTTTTCATGTGTCAGTTGGCCATCTGGATTACTTCTTTGGAGAAATGTCTATTCATGTCTTTTGCCCATTTCTTCACTGGATTATTTGTTTTTTGTGTATTGAGTTTGATAACTTCTTTATAGATTTTGGATACTAACCCTTTATCTCATATGTCATTTACAAATATCTACTCCTATTCCATCGGTTGCCTTTTAGTTTTGCTGCTTGTTTCCTTCACTGTGCAGAAGCTTTTTATTGTGATGAGGTCCCAGTAGTTCATTTTTGTTTTTGTTTCCCTTGCCTCTGGAGAAGTGTTGAATAAGAAGTTGCTGCGGCCAAGATCAAAAAGGTTTTGCTTCCTTTCTCCTTGAGGATTTTGATGGCTTTCTGCCTTACATTGAGGTCTTTCATCCATTTTGAGTTTATTTTTGTGTATGGTGTAAGAAAGTGGTCCAGGTTCATTCTTCTACATGTTGTTGTCCAGTTTTCCCAGCACCACTTCCTGAAGAGATTATCTTTATTCCATTGGATATACTTTCCTGATTTGTCAAAGATTAGTTGGCCATACGTTTGTGGGTCCATTTCTGGGTTCTCTCTTCTGTTCCATTGATCTGAGTGACTGTTCCTGTACCAGTACCATACTGTCTTGATGATTACAGATTTATAGTATAGCTTGAAGTCTGGGATTGTGATGCCTCCTACTTTGGTTTTCTTTTTCAAGATTGTTTTGACTATTCAGGGTCTTTTCTGGTTCCTTACAAATTTTAGGATTATTTGTTCTAGCTCTGTGAAGAACGCTGGTGTTATTTTCATAGGGATTGAATTGAATATGTAGATTGACTTGGGAGTATCGACATTTTAACAATATTTGTTCTTCCTATCCAGGAGGATGGAATATTTTTCCGTTTTTCTGTGTCTTCTTCAATTTATTTCATAAGATTTCTATAGTTTTCAGTGTATAAATTTTTCACCTCTTTAGTTAGATTTATTCCTAGGTATTTTACAGTTTTTTGTGCAACTGTAAATTGGATCAATTCCTTGATTTCTCTTTCTATTGCTTCATTCTTGGTGTATAGAAATGAAATCGATTTCTGTGTGTTGATTTTATATCCTGCAACTTTCTTGATTTCATGAATCAACTCTAGCAGTTTTTTGGTGGAATCTTTTGGGTTTTCCATATAGAGCATCATGTCATCTGCAAAGAATGAAAGATTGACCTCCTCCTGGCCTATTTAGATGCCATTTATTTCTTTGTGTTGTCTGATTGCAGAGGCTAAGACTTCCAAAACTGTGTTGAATAACAGTGGTGAGAGCGGACATCCCTGTCTTGTTCCTGACCTTAGGGAGAAAGCTCTCAGTTTTTCCCCATTGAGGATGATATTAGCATTGGGTCGTTCATATATGGCTTTTATGATCTAGAGGTATGTTCCTTCTATCCCTACTTTGTTGAGGGTTTTTATCAAGAAAAGATCCTACATTTCCTCAAATGCTTTCTCTGCATCTATTGAGAGGATCACGTGGTTCTTGTCCTTTCTTTTATGATGTGATGAATCAGATTGATTATTTTGTGGATATTGAACCAGCCTTGCATCCCAGGTAAAAATCCCACTTGGTCGTGGTGAATAATTTTTTTAATGTATTGTTGGATCTGGTTGACTAATGTCTTATTGAGGATTTTTGCATCCATGTTCATCAGGGAAATTGGTCTACAGTTCTCCTTTTTAGTGTGGTCTCTGTCAGGTTTTGAATCAAGGTAATGCTGGCTTCATAGAAAGAGTTTGGAAGTTTTCTTTCCATTTCTATTTTTTGGAAGAGCTTCAAGAGAATACGTGTTAACTCTTCCTTAAATGTTTGGTAGAATTCACCTGGAAAGCCATCTGGCCCTGGACTCTTGCTTTTTGGCAGATTTTTTATTACTAACTCGATTTCCTTACTGGTTATGGGTCTGTTCAAATTTTCTATTTCCTCGTGTTTCAGTTTTGGTAGTGTATATGTTTCTAGGAATTTGCCCACTTCTTCCAGTTTGCCTTATTGCATAATAATTGCTCATGATATTCTTTTATTATTGTTCTTATTTCTGCTGTGTTGGTTGTGATCTCTCCTCTTTCATTCTTGATTTTACTTAGTTGGGTCCTTTCCTTTTTCATTTTGATCAAACTGGCTAGTTGTTTATCAATTTCGTTAATTTGTTCAAAGAACCACTTGTGGTTTCATTGATCTGTTCTACTGTTTTTTTGTTTGGTTGGTTGTTTGGTTGGTTGGTTTCGGTAGCATTAATTTCTGCTCTAAACTTTATTATTTTCTGTCTTCTACTGGTTTGGGGTTTCATTTGCTGTTCTTTGTCCAGCTCTTTAAGGTGTACGTTTAGGTTGTGTATCTGAGATCTTTCTTCCTTCTTTAGAAATCCTGGATTGCTATATACTTTCCTCTTATAACCGCCTTTGCTGCATCCCATAGATTGTGGGTTGTGGTGTTATCATTTTCATTGACTTCCATATACTTTTTAATTTCTTCTTTAACTGTTTGGTTAGCCCATTCATTCTTTAGTAGGATGTTCTTCAGTCTCCAGGTATATGTTACCTTTCCAAATTTTTTCTTGTGGTTGATTTCGAGTTTCACAGCATTGTGGTCTGAAAATATGCATGGTATGATCTCGATCTCTTTTTACTTACTTAGGTCTGATTTGTGTCCCTGTATGTGGTCTATTCTGGAGAACGTTCCATGTGCACTGGAGAAGAAAGTATATGCTGCAGCTTTAGGATGAAATGTTCTTAACATGTGTGTTAAGTTCATCTGGTCCAGTGTGTCATTCAAGCCATTGTTTCCTTGTTGATTTTTTTGATTAGATGATCTGTCCATTGTTGTAAGTGGGGTGTTGATGTCTCCTACTATTATGGTATTACTGTTGATGAGTTTCTTTATGTTTGTGATTAATTGATTAGATATTTGGGTGCTCCCAGGGACTTACTTTTAGTAAATAAAATAAAGTGGAAGTGGCAGGATGCAACTTCAAGACTAGGTCATACAAAGGCACTGTGACTTTTGTTTACTTCTCTCTCACTGTTTCATGACTCATTCCTGTGGAAGCAGAGGGTCATGATTTTGGCAACACTGTGGAGAGGTTCACATGAAAAAGAGCTGAGATAACCTGACATCATCCACATGAATGAGCAGGGAGGTGGGTCCTTCAGGTGCTGTCAAGCCTTCACATGACTGCAGTACTGGCAGAAGCATTAATGACAACCTCATGAGAGACCCTGAAGAAAACCACCAAGCTAAGGATCTTTGACCCACAAACACTGATATAATAAATGATTGTTGTTTGAAGCTACTAAGCTTTAATTAATTTCTTAAGCAGCAACAAATAATTAATACTGATTATCTCACTTTGTTTTTAATTTGTGTGAAAATTTTATTAACAATTTTCACCAGCTCTATGACATTTAGAGAATTTACTTTTTGGTTTTTTTTCCCCATATATTTGCTTCTTCTTTTAATTTTGATTTTCTTTAAATTAATAAGAGTTTTTGAATGAAGCTGGTTCTTACTTGATCATGTTGTTTCATTCCATAAATAATTATCTCTGGTTCACATTGAGTTTTGTGAGTATCTAAGTTATTTTCATCTTTCTGCTCTATAGAGAGTAAAATTTTTAATCTCATTATACAGAATCTTTCCTTTTCAACACACTTTGGTAGCATATTGCAGGTCTGTGTGTATTCTGCTTCTTTGATGTATAAAGTTATTCATCAAATTTTTAAAGAATATTTTAGTGTTTTTAACTTTTTTCTGTTATAAGCAATCGTACAGAAACTATCCTTTTAAATATTTAATGGTTTTATGGAGGATGTATTGATTCAGAATGCCTCTCTTTAGCAGCAACTGATTTACCTACCCATTATTAGCTATCAATATTATATGGCTTCAGGATTCTTTGTTCAACCTTGCCTTCAAAACAAATTCAAGAGGAACATCCGTTTTCAGGCTGTATCCATTCTTATTATAAACAAAAGAGTAGGACCTTTTTGAAAAACTATCTTCATCTGAGTTTGGCACTACCATCATTGTTTCTAAATATCTTTTCTCTCTCTGAGTTATAGTGCATGTAGTAGTCTTTCCTGTCCCTATTTGGAGTTACAGAAGCTCATATTGCTTTTCTGGTTCTATCTCTCTTTGTTGTTGTGGCATGAGTTCTGAGCAGAAAAAAAATGACTTCTATTTTATCTCTGATGTATCAAAACTAGAAACTTTACAGCTTCAAGAAACTCTTTATGAACATAGATATGAAGCTCCAATAACCCAATACACCTAGATAATTAATCTTTTTAATCAGAAGTCTCTTTCCTTAATTATTTCCAACCAAAACAAAAATTGACTGAAATTCTGTTTCACAATGGAAGAATAGTCAGGGGTTTTTTTTTTTTTTTTTTTTTTTTTTTTTTTTTTTTTTTTTAAGAATAGTCAGTTTTTAATTTAACAATGAATAATAAGTTTGCGAAAGCTTGGACAAAATATTTTTGTTCCTTCATTATTTCCATCTCAAGACCAACAAAATTGTAGGGTTTTGCACTAGGACAAACCTCCTATAACTTCAATCTCTCTCTCTCCCTCTTTCTCTCATTTCCAACACAAAATAAAATTGTCCAATATTTTGAAAATAAATACACCAGAAATATCTTTTTTTAATGTTTATTTATTTTTGAGAGACAGAAACAAAGCGTGAGCAGGAGAGGGGCAGAGGGAGGTGGAGACACAGAATCCAGTTGTTGATTCTGAGTTGTTAGCACAGAGCCTGACACCAGGCTCAGACCCACAAACTGCTAGATCATGACCTGAGCCCAAGTGGGACGCTTAACCGGCTGAGCCACCCAGGCACCCCAGATACCAAAAATATCTCAAAAATTGCTATTACGTTTTTTGATTATCATTAGTACATAAAGGAATTATAAAAAATGACAACTACTTCTCAAATGTGTCAGAATACAACAATTACTGGTAATAAAAATAGCACATACTTTTTCATATTAGCCATGTACTAACCCCAATTCTAAATGCTTTACATATATTAACATTCAGTTTCTGCAATCACCTTATTTGATGTATATGAGTATTATCACCATTATACAGATTAGGAAAATGATGCACAGTGAGTAACTTATCCTAAGTCACATAGCTAATAACTGGCAGAGCTGAAATCAAACTAGGCAATCTAATTCAAAAATTCATGCTTTCAAACGTGCTTTCTATTTTCTCTAAGCACCATGATAAGTGTTTTAAAGGAAACATGGACCCTCATCAGTCATGCCAGAACTGCATTTTACAGATAAGGTGACTAAGCTTCAGACGAGTTAAGTAACTTATTTATAGTTACACAATTTGAAAGTAAAACATTTTATATTTCAGCCAAATTTCATGTTCTGTTGTTTTTATTTGCTATAGATAGAATGATACCCATACCTATTTTATAAATGGATTATTTGAATATTTAGAGGCAGCTTTCTCAAATCTCAGGGATAATTTATATTTTTGATTAGCTGGCCTAGGATTTTACTTTGATAGGACTAGAGAAAATATTATATTATCTTATTCAGATAAGTGCATTTAATACTAATGATGAAACAAGAATACATTAGGGATATTAACATTTGTATGCGCTCCTTTGCCACATGTATTTTTTTTAACATATGAAATATATCTGCCTTGTGAATCTGAGCAGATAAACACTGATAATTTTATTTAGAAGATTATATTCTTTTCTTAGATCCTTAAAATAGTCCCTTTGATAAAAATTTCATCTTTTGTAAATATTGAGCACACTTATTCAATACTAAAATTAAGGGTGTTTGTTCTGTCTATAAGAATTTTTTAGGTATTAGGAGAGATACTAAACAACCTTTTAAAAGAGAAAAAAAGGCAAAAGTGCCATATTCATTCTGTACAAGAAAGTTTGTAGCAATAATTATTTACTGACTTAATAGCTAGTGTGGCAGGTCCCAAAATATTTTTAGGAAGCCAGCTAAACCTTTTACAAAACTTGGAACACCTTGCACATCTAAAGTAGAAGGCTACCCCAGCAGAAGTTTACATAGTCCCTATTTTCCATTCTAGCCGCTCACGTGAATTTAGTATATGTAAAAGAGTCTCATAGATCTGTTAAAAAAAAAAAAAAAAAAAAAAGCAGTTGGCTAATCACTAGGATTCTGCTCATGTAGACGATGCCAAAATATCATCTTTGCTATGGTTTTGAAATGAAGATAGGATAAACAAAAATAATATTATTTGTTCTGCAATTTAATATAATAACCTGATTTAAATGTAAACAATCATTGTAATTTCCAAAAAATATTTTTAGGAGGTAATAAGAACGACAGTGATCATATTTAATGAACCACATTTTTACTGACACTTGTAGTTTTACTACTGTTTTCTCAGTCTTCTCTTTAAAAAGATAATTAGGTGTCAATCCATAGCATTTCATCATAGAAAAATAATGGGTTTCATGAGTTTTTCTCAATTAAAGAAGTTTTTACATCTGCGTGCAATGTTTTTTAATTATCTCTTATATTTAACATTATTCTTAGGTTGTATATTCATGAAACAAATGACTTTTATAACTTATTTTCAAACAAAATCTTTCCTCATATTAAGTTTTTAGCCTTTAATATGGTTCTACCTTGTACTTATTTTAATTTCATGGATATACGATTCAGGCAGTAGGGGAGAAAGTAGTTCCCATCTATGCAAACTTAGTATGATAAGTAATGAATAGAAAAAGGAAGGGGGAGTTCTTAGTATTAATGAGCCTGCATTTCTTCCATGGATGCAAGGATATAATTCTTTGGCCAGATGATCTGCCAGATGATTGTTATATCAGTTGGTACTTTGGAATTCAACCTGTTAATGAGATGCTCCTTTCCAACTAATCACTGTCACTGAGAATGGCATATTACCAAAAGTGTGATTCAAGTCATAGCTGGGAAAGATTAATGTATAGTGACAACAGGAACTCTAGGGGACTTTGGGGATAGAGAAGGTTAATTGGAAATGCTGAAATTAATGTTCATTAATTTAATAAACTGAAGTGCCTTTCATTGTTGAGAATAGATTGCATTACTTTCTTCCACCTAATAAAGTCTGTTATTCACTTGAGGAGATTCATTTTAGATAAGAAAATGAATGAAAATACAGAACTTTAAAAGAAAATAAGAGAAAAAGAATATCCACAGAAGTAACTTTTGAACTCTTTTCTAATTCTAGAATAAATAATTCATATTTGTTTGATAACTAATACCAGGAACCCATTTTTTTTGGCTTTACAAATTGTTTTTTCAGAGTCTAATTATATTACAGTGTTAAATACATAACAGTGATTAGCAATAAATTGTACGTTCCCAAAATATATTCTAGAAAGTGCTTTTCATACAAATTTCTGTGGTCACAGGAATTTGGAAAACACTAAAACAATACATCTCTTATACAGATTCATAATGCTCATTAGCATTCTTATAAACTATATTTAACGCCAAAATTTTCAGCCTTTCACCATTGAATAGATTTTCCAAGTAATACTTATTAAGAGATAATGAAAACACAATTTGACAAAAGCTAATTCAAATATTTCTCTCTTATTCTCTTTAGATAAATCTCTTCAGAGAAAAGTAGAGGAAATTAACAACAACAAAAAAAGCTTTTAAAACTGTAATATTCTGGTTCATTCCAAAATGATTTTAAAAATATGGAAGTTTAGATTTGTAACATGAAAACTTTGTATAGATTATGCATGTCTTGTTTTCATTTCAATCAAATTAAAATAAAGGTAGAAAAACTCTTATTAGCCAATCAACTTTTAAAAACATTTATTTCATATTTGGAATCAAAATCAGCTAATTAAATTTTTATTTTATTTTGTTTTTATCATTTGATATTTTCATTTCCCAGTGCCTGTAAATTTACTCTATGTCTCTAGAAAATCAGTTGATACAGGATCAGCATAAGACAAAAGATTCATCGTCAGGGTCAACTGAGGCCTCTTTTCAGCAATTCCAGGGTTATAAAAATGATTTTCTGTATTCCCTTGTAATAGCTTTGAAGTTTAGATTTTGCATAAGGAGTATGAAGCAAAAAAACAATTTAAATTTTCCCCAAATACCTCAGTCTCACTTATTGAAGACTCCATCTTCATGCCACATATATGACATTTACAATACACTAAATATCCCTATACATATGTGCCTATTTCTGTACACTCTAAACTCTTGTTTTTATGTTCTGTTTATTTGCCTATTCCTTTTTCAATACACACATATTATTAGCATAGATGACTAGATGGTTTGACAGCTGAATTAAAAAGCTCTCATATCTCTGTTTTTAATTTCCCAAACTGTTATTTTATTCTTGGATATATTTTTTCATGTCAATTTTAAGATCAACTTGGTAAGCTTCAAAAATATTTTGGATTTTGATTGAAATATCATTGCATATATTGGTTAATTTGGGCAAAATTTATAGCTTAACAGCATTGAAGTAGTCACAGAATTGAAATGATTATAAATATGACAGCATTCCTTTTACTAAGACCTTCTTTACATCCTTCCATAGCTTTACAGTTTCTTCACAGAGATTGTTAACTTTGAGTTTCTTAAGGTTTTGGTTGCTATATAAATGGAGTATACTTTCTAACTATATACCTCTTGTTTATTTCTGATATAAAAATAACTATTGATTCTTTCTGTATTTTTTATCTTTTATTCATTAAAATTAATAAATTATGGCTTCTAATAACTTGTCAATTAATTTCCTAGGTAAATAATCAAATATCAAAAATCAATCTTTACAAATCCTGTTCTTTCTAATATTTAGTACCTCTTTATTATTTTTCCTTACCTTCTTGTTTTGGCCAGGTTATCTCATAGAATATTGAAGGTCAGAGATAAAGTTAAGTATCCTTGTTCTGGTCCTGTTTCTATGGTCATCAGTTTAGTGTGGCATCACACCAAGCACGATGTTTGCTTTATTTTGGGCCTATCTAATCATTAGCATGGTTAGAAATATATTCTTCTTATTCTTATTTTACTTAAATTTTCCGTTGCTGTATAAGCTTAATAATATTAACTGCTTTTTGGTATGAAATGCGTTGTTTATTTTTTCCTCACTTCCGTCTAAGATTGTAGTAAATCACATCAATGCATTTTCTATGTTGAAACATCATTGTGTGTCTGATGTAAGTCCTACCTATTCAAGGAATTTGGGTTATAATACCAATTTGAGTTTGAGTTTCGTTAACCATAGAAGGAGATTTGATAGTTGCTTTTATTTTCACTTCTCTAAGTCTCTTTGTATAAATATACAAACCTTGATACAACTCACCATTTAAAATTCTGTTTCAGAAACTAGATCTTTAATTCTATGTTTGTTGGTATATTTGGGTTTCATATTTTTGCTTAAGTCAATGTGGCATTTAATGTGCTCTTAGGAAGAGGTCCATTTTATCTTGATTTTAATATTATCCTAATAGAAATGGTATTTTACAAGTAATATCTTTATGTGGTTATATTTCTCTTTTTACAGAAATGATTTTCACCTTTTCTTATTTTCTTTACATTTACACTAGTACAGTCCATTTTTTGAAGTATTTTTGCTCTTATTGATCGATTTTAGTTATTTTGCCTATTTATTAATCCTCCCTAATTTAGGAAATTTAAAAAATTTAAGCCTTACATATTTTCTTCAGTCTTTTTGTTTGTTTTTTGTTGTTTTTAATATTTGTGTTTTTTTAATAAAGGGCTTTAGGGTTATGAATTTTCTATGTATTGCTTGTATAATACTATAGCTATTTGCTTTTATTTTTTTAAGTTTTTATTTAAACTCTAGTTAGTTAACATACAGTATATTAGTCATGTGTACAATTTAGTGATTCAATACTTATGTACTATAACCAGTGCTCATCTAGGAATTTGCTTTTGTATTCTCATTTGGAGCAGTATTATTTAGGACTAACTGGTAGTAATCTATATATTTGTAAATGAAAGTTTTTATTGTTGTTTAGAATTGTGCATTTTAAGTATAGTCAGTCCCTTTATATATTTATGTATTTTTCTGCACTTGATTTGATGTTTTCTGAAACAGATTGTCAATTAACTTGTTAGATTTCATATCAATTTTTGAATTACATATTTTGAAATTAAATTTTTAGGAGTATAGCTGTTTATTACCAGATGCTATTTTTCTCATGGATTTTTTTATCAGTATTAAATAACCCACTTTGTTCTTTTAGATAATTTAAATTAATCCTAATTCGTTTGGTAACATTATTACTCCATTGGAATTGTTATTTTTATCATTTTCTCTTTCTTCTTTCTACTGTTTTTTTTTTAGAGAGAGAGAGCATGAGTAGGGAGGGGGACAGAGGGAGAGAGAGAATATCTTAAGCAGGATCCACGCTTAGTATGGAGCCATACACAGGGCTTGATCCCATGACCATTGGATCATGATCTGAGCCGAAAACAAGAGTCCAAAGCTCAACAGACTAAGCCACCCAGGCACCCTTCTTTCTCTATTTTCAAAGCTGCGGTGATATTTTTATTTTAAGAGTACTTCTTTAAACAGCACACCAATGAAGAAAGTATTCATATACGTATGTAATATAAAACATAATATATACAGAAACACATAAAATGCTATCAGACTTCCTATCAATTTAATATGTAATTTTTACTCAAGTATCTTTCATGGGACTCTATTCCGACTACAATATATGTCTATGCCATATTTAGTGTTTCATTCACCAAATGATGGATCTTCCTTGTGATTATTTTATACTGGTTTTGTTGTGTTTCTTAAATTGAGAATTAATGTTTTCAATTAGTTTGGAAATTTCTCAGCCTGTATTTACTCCTTTTTTTTCTGACATTGGGTCTCCCCCATTTTTTGTCTAGAACTCCACCACATATTTGTTGAGAAGCTTGCTATATCCTACAAGCCTTGAGTCTCTATTAATTTGTCTTCAATCATATGTCTTTCTGTTCTTAGGATTGGATCATTTTTATAAACCTCACTGAGTTTTCTGATTCTTCTCCTATATCAAATATGTAATTGAGGTAAGCTACTGAATTTCCATTGAATTCTTCTTCAGTTTTCACTTCTATATTTAGATCTGCTTGTTGAGTCAATGCCCTCATAATTTTCTTTACCCCTTTAATCACAGATTTATTTAATTATTTTACAGATTTGCAAAGCAAGATTCACAAAATCTTTGTTGGCTTATTTCAACATCAAAACCCCTTATAGTCAAATTCTACTGACTATTTTTTTTCCCTAAGTATGATCACATTTTTCTGTTTTTCTATTTTTTTTATTGAAAATTGAACATTTAATTTGCAACAACGTGCATGGAACTGGAGGGTATTATGCCAAGTGAAATAAGTCAGTCAAAGAAAGACAGATACTATATGATTTCACTCATATATGTAATTTGAGAAACTTAACAGATGAGGGGAAGGGGAAGGGAAGGAAAAATAAGATAAAAATAAGATAAAAATAGACAAGAAGGCAAACCATAAGAGAATATTAAATACAGAGAACAACAAACTGAGGGTTGATGGGGTTGGGGTAAATGAGTGATGGGCATTAAGGAGGGCACTTGTTGGGATGAGCACTGGTTGTTGTAAGTAAGTGATGAATCACTGAGTTCTACTCCTGAAGCCAAAACTACACCATATGTTGAGAATACATAAACAAATAAATAAATGCCATAAGAAAAGTTAAAAAAAAGAAAATTGGACATTTAGATAATATGTTGAAACAACTCTGTATTTTAAATTATCTTTTTTTTTTTTTTAGAGAGAACGAGAGAAAGAATCTTAAGTAGGTTCCACATGGAGCTCAATGTGGGGCTTAATCTCATGACCTTGGGATCATGACCTGAACCAAAATCAAAAGTTGGATACTCAAGGAACTGAGCCACCCAGAGATCCCTAAATTATCATTCTAATTATTATTGTTATTTTAAGAAACTTCGATGGACTAAAACTGCAAAATCTATATACTCTAAAATGGATATAGCTTCTGATATATCTGATCTTGTTATTATTATTGTTTCTTTTTTTTATCCTAGCTTCTGAAGGTTTGCTCTCTGCATCACTTTGCTTAGTCGTCAGAATGTGATATGAACTGAAGTTTTGTACAAACTCTTCAAGTCTGAAAGATTTCTATACAGTGCTGACTGATCTGTGTGTGGGTTGAGAATTACATTCAAAATTCATCTTGTTCTTAAATATGGTTTTACCTTCACTATCCACTAGTCTCTTTAACGTTTCCACTGTTCAGGAGCACAGTTTCTCAGACAACTAGGTAGACAGAGCTATCATAAAAAAAATACTACAGAACAGACAGCTTAGAAAACAGTAATTAATTTTCTCATAGTTCTGGAGATTAGAAGTCCAAGACCAAAGTGTTGGCAGGCTTGGTTCCTCCTGAGACCTCTCTCTCTTTGGCTTGCAGATGGCCTTCTCATTTGTCCTCCCATGATCTTTTCTCTGTTCATGTGCATCCTTTCCTCTTCTCTTCCTCTTATTAGGAAACCAATCATATTGTTTAGAAGCCACCTATTTGAGATTATTTAACCTTAATTACTTCTTTAAGGGCTTATACCCCCGAAAGTCACATTCCAAAGTGTACTGAATGTTAGGGCTTCAACATATGAATTTTGCAGACACAATTAAGTCTGTAACATTAAGAATCTCTCAATTCCAAACTTCTTCCGTTCAATTTCTGGCTAGCCTATTTACTTAATCAGGATAATAACTTTGAAAGCTCAAAGGAATGAGCTTCCTATCAATTTTGCTACTTTTAGCTAAGTCTTGAATTTTTATTTTCTATCTGCACATGAAATTGAACCTGCACCCTGTAGCACCTGAACTGCTTATTTTTCAACCAGCTCTGCTCTGGTAAAACTACAGTTCTTACTAATTTGAAGTGAGTCTAAAGAATGGGAAGATCAGGCAAAAATAAGGCAGATTTCCACTTTTTCTTACCTTAAATATTGTCAGTTTTGCCTATGGTCAATTTCTAGAAACAATTCTGTTCAGGTGTACATTTTGATCCTGTGTGTGTGTGTGTGGGTGTGTGTGTGTGTTTTGCCTTTTGTTTCTTTTGTTCCTTTTCTTTTTCTTTTTCTTTCTTTCTTTCTTTCTTCCTTTTTCTTCTTTCTTTCTTTCTTTCTTTCTTTCTTTCTTTTTCTTTCCTTTTTGTGGAGACGATTTGCCAACCCTTATTCCTTTTATATGAGAATCATTCTTCTTCTAAGCTTTGCCTTTGTTCTACCCAACGCTTTCTTCTAGAATTCTTCTGGAAGAATTCTGTTGGCAAATTTTCTCAGTTCTTGTATATTTGAAAATTTCTTCATTAAATTAATTTTGGTTGAATATAAGATTTAACATTAAAAGTTATTTTCCCTCAGGATAATGGAATAATTTTTTGAACGTTATCAGTGGATGAAGACTCATTCCATTATCTTCCAGCATATATTTTTTTATTCCTTCAGAAATATTTTGGATTTTTATATTACTTTTTAAATTTTTCTTAAGTTTAAATATAAATATGAAGGTTTGTGTTTGTTTGACATTTTTGATATAATATGAACCTACTTTGCCTGTAGAGTGTCTGGGCCTGGCTCACTTGTTTCCTACAAAAACTCTAAATATATTAGATATCCAATAGGAAAACTTGGTCAAACCTTATCCTGTCTGCATGTACAAACCTTATCCTGCATGTACAATTAGCAGTGTGCTCAGGGAAAAGTGGCTGGGAATGAAAATCTTGCCAAAACATTTCTTTTTCTTTGAAATATAGTTCATCTGTTCTTCATTGTTCCCACAGGTTTCTGATGCCTGTAAATATATGATTTTTCTTAAAAAAATAAATATAAAACATATGATATTTTAAAAAATCTTGCTATTTCTGGATGGCCTGCTATGCTTCACTACATCCTTTTCAGAAATAGAAGCTCTCTACTGATTTTTATTTATTATTAGTAGTAGTAATAGTACTTACAGTAGTATTTTAATTTTTGAGGTTTGTTTATAACTGCATTCAATATTTAAAATTATGTGGTGACAATTTCGTGAAAAATGACATAATTGATGTTAAATATTTTGTCTTCTCTCTTTTATTTTTTAACTTTAGTATTTATTTATTAATTTACTTATTTATTCATTTTGGGGGCCCTGTCTGTTTTAAAAAGAGCTGCAACCTATGTATTCAACCTTTGTAAGCATCCAAAATTCCATTCATTGAAGTGTTTTCAGGCTAATATGCTCAGATCAAATAATAAACTATTTTATTTAAAAGGGAATTCAAAGAACCCATGAAACAAACTTTGTAAAAACTCAAATATGTGGTTATTTTTGTTTCTTAAAGGAAAGATTTAGTGAGAACCACCCCCCCCCCAGAAAATATGATTACTTTCTCTCCAATATCCCATATTATTGTGGTTATTTAAACACCTTAGACTTTATGTGACTATATATTATTTCATTGGGAATGCAGGAGCACCTGACCTTTATAGAATTTAGAATCTTATGGGGAACAAATCTATTGCACAAATAAATGATGAAGCTTAAAATTGAAAATCATGGAAACTTAAAATGGGAAATGTTTATTTATTGTGGAGTGTTAGGAGCGAAAGTGGCAGGAAATTCTACCTAGAAAAAGTGATGTTTAAGGTAGGACTTGAAAAATGACCATTACCAATATTTTATAATTTCTAGCCCCTAGTTTATATTAAATAATTATTGTATCAGTTAATAAATGTTATCCATACAAATTGTATATTTGTGTGGGGCTTAATGGATGGCACAATGTGAAAAATAATATTTAGATTGAACAGCGCATAATGAGGCTTGAAAAAGAGGGGTTGGACATTCCACATACACAAAACTAAAAGAAAGAAAGTATTATGAGTGAAGAACAGACAGTAAGGGGAAGCATGGAATAATTTGAGGCTGGTGCAGAAATTGAAGCTTATGTTAAATATTTGAAGTTGTCTTATAGACTTTGGTATTTATTCTCAATAAAATAAAATTATATCGAAAAACATTAAGCCTAGTACTGATTTAAGATAATTTATAAGTGTAAAAATAGTATTCTTGTCTCAATGTGTAGAATAGAAAAGAATGGGGAGAGATTATAAAGAAACATACTACATTGTACCACTGAAGCTAAGATGCATGGTATGTCAAATATATTTTAATAAAAAGATTAAAAATAAAGATACTATATTATTGTAAATGTAGTGTTATATTGCAGATCATTGTTCATGATGTATTTACCTAGAAAGAGGAAGTGTAAGTGTAGAAAAAGGAAACATTGTGGAGATTTTGTGATGTATAATGAACCGAATATGAAGTTGATTATTTGTGGAGTAGAAGGAAAAACACAAATGAATTAATTATTACATTTGTATTTCTGAATAAATAATAGATTGATCAAGTTGCTGCCTAAAATAAATAAAAGCAAAACAGGTATGCAGGGAAATACATGAATTTGGTCCTGATTATATTAGGTTTCATGGGCATGTAAGAAAACCAATTTTACATAGGGATGTAAGATAGGCTATTTTTCTATTTTTTTGAAACTGAGAGGAGCGATCAGATCAGCACAAAAGCATACAGATTTATATAAGATTTACATGACATGATCCCCTAATAAGAAAATTAAGACCCAAAAGAAATGGCAAAACTTAAATGCTTTTATGTTAGGTTGAACAAAGAAAGACAGTTGTGAAAAAGTATCTAGAATATTTGAGTGACTAACGGAAGACAAAAATTATTTTAATAAAGTCTGTTCAGAATTCTTCCAGTCTCAACTTATCATCTTTGATGATAAGAATATTTCTTCTGGGAGGCGCCTGGGTGACTCAGTTGGTTGAGCATCCAACTCTTCATTCTGTCTCAGGTCATGATCCCAGGGTCATAGGATGGAGCCTGACATTGGGCTCCACACTGAATGTGGTGCCAGCTCTCTCTCCCTGTGCCCCTCTCTGCTGTTCATGGTCTCTAAAAAAAAAACAAAACAAAAAAAAAAGCAAAAAAAAAAAACAAAACCCCAAACTTCTGGAAATGGATAAATTCCTATAAATATATAACCTACCAAAACTGAAGCAGAAAGAAATAAAAAAAAAAAAAAAAATTGAACAGACCAATTACCAGCAATGAAATTGAATCAGTAATCAAAAAAACTCTCAACAAACAAAAGTCCAGGACCATACAATTTCACAGATAAATTCTAAAAAAAAATGTAAAGAATATTTAATACTTATTCTTCTCATATTATCCAAAAACTGGAAGAGGAAATAAAGCTTCCAAATTCATTCTATGAGGTTAGCATTACCGTAATACCAAAACCAGGTAAAGGCACTACAAGAAAAGAAACTACAGGCCAATATTTCTGATGAGCATAGATGCAAAAAATCCTCAGCAAAATATTAGCAAACCAAATCCAACACTACATTAAATAAATCATTTTTTAAATCAAGGTCAAATGGGATTTATTCCTGGAATGCAAACGTGGTTCAATATTCACAAGTCAATCAATGTGATTCATCACATCAGCAAAAGAAAAGATAAAAAACATCTGATCATTTCAATAGATGAAGAAAAAGCATCCACTCCTGAGACAAAGTACAACATCCACTCATGAGAAAGACCCTGAACAAAATATATTTGGAGGGAACATCTTCAGCATAATAAAAGCCGTATATGAAAAGCCCACAGCCAGCATCATACTCAGTGGTGAAAAACAGAGCTTTTCTTCTAAGATCAGGAACAAGACAAGGATTTCCACTCTCACCACTTTTATGCAGCACAGTACTAGAAGTCCTAGCCACAGCACTCTGAGGAAAAAAAAAAGAACAAAAAGAATCCAAATTGGTAAGGAAGAACTATATCATTCGTTATTTGAAGATGACATGATACTATATATAGAAAACCATAAACACCACCAGATAACTACCAGAACTGATAAATGAATTCAGTAAAATTGCAAGATACAATATCAATATACAGAAATCCATTGAATTTCCATACACTAATAATAGAGTAGCAGGAAGAGACATTAAGAAAATTCTCATTTACAAATAAACCAAAAAAAAAATACCTAGGAATAAATTTGACCAAGGAGGTGAAAGACCTGTACTCTGAAAACTGTAAAACATTGGTGAAAGAAATTGGAGATGACATGAATCAATGGAAAGACATTCCATGCTCTTGGCTTGCAAGAAAAAATATTGTTAAAATGTCCACACTACTACAAATTTAATTCAATTCCTATCAAAATACCAACAGCATTTTTCGCAGAACTAGAACAAAGATTTTCCATGTATAATATCATGCCATCTGCAAAAAGTGAAAGTTTTACTTCATCTTTGCCAATTTTGATGCCTTTGATTTCCTTTTGTTGTCTTGATTGCTGATGCTAGAACTTCCAACACTATGTTAAACAACAGCGGTGAAAGTGAACATCCCTGTCGTGTTCCTAATTTCAAGGAGAAAGCTCTCAGTTTTTCCCCATTGAGGATGATATTAGCTGTGGGCTTTTCATAAATGGCTTTTATGGTGTTTAATTATGTTCCTTCTATCCTGACTTTCTTGAGGGTTTTTATTAAGAAAGGATGCTGAATTTTGTCAAATGCTTTTTCTACATCAATTGACAGGATCATATGTTTCTTTTTTTCTTTTATTAATGTGATGTATCACGTTGATAGATTTGCGAGTGTTGAACTAGCCCTGCAGCCCAGGAATGAATTCCACTTGATCATGGGGAATAATACTTTTTATATGCTGTTGAATTCCATTTGCTAGTATCTTCTTGAGAATTTTTGCATCCATATTCATCAGGGATATTGGCCTATAGTTCTCTTCTTTGCTGAGTCTCTGTCTGGTTAGAGAATTAAACTAATGCTGGCTTCATAGAATGAGTCTGGAAGTTTTCCTTCCCTATCTATTTTTTGGAATAGCTTGAGAAGGGTAGGTATCTCTGCTTTAAATGTCTGGTAGAGTTCCCCAGGGAAGCCATCTGGCCCTGGACTCTTATTTGTTTGGAGATTTTTGATAACTGATGCAATTTCTTTTCTGGTTATGGGTATGTTCAACCTTTCTATTTCTTCCTGTTTGAGTTTTGGAAGTGTTTGGGTGCTTAGGAATTTGTCCATTTCTTCCAGGTTGTCCAGTTTGTTGGCATATAATTTTTCATAGTATTTCCTGATAATTGCTTGTATTTCTGAGGGATTGGTTGTAATAATTCCATTTTAATTCATGATTTTATATGTTTGGGACATCTCCCTTTTCTTTTTGAGAAGTCTGTCTAGAGGTTTGTCAATTTTGTTTATTTTTACAAAAACCCAACTCTTGGTTTCATTGGTCTGATCTACAGTTTTTTTTTAGATTTAGCAAAGTCGTAGTATACAAAATTAATGTACAGAAATCAGTTGCATTCTTATACACTAATAATGAAGACACATAAAGACAAATAAAGAAACTGATCCCATTCACAACTGACCAAGAATCATAAAATATCTAAGAATGAACCTAACCAAAGATGTAAAAGATCTGTATGCTGAAAACTATAGAAAGCTAATGAAGGAAATTGAAGAAGATAGAAAGAAATGGAAAAACATTTTGTACTCATGTATTGGAAGACTAAATATTGTTAAAATGTCAATACTACCCAAAGCTATCTACACATTCAATGCAATCCCACTCAAAATTGCACCAGCATTCTTCTCGAAACTAGAACAAGCAATCCTAAAATTTGTATGGAACCACAAAAGACCCCGAATAGCCAAAGTAATTTTGAAGAAGAAGACCAAAGCAGGAGGCATCTCAATCCCAGACTTTAGCCTCTACTACAAAGCTGTCATCATGAAGACAGCATGGTATTGGCACAAAAACAGACACATAGACCAATGGAATAGAATAGAGACTCCAGAATTAGACCCACAAAAGTATGGCCAACTAATCTTTGACAAAGCAGGAAAGAATATCCAATGGAAAAAAGACAGCCTCTTTAACAAATGGTGCTGGGAGAACTGGACAGCAACATGCAGAAGAATGAAACTAGACCACATTCTTACACCATTCACAAAAATAAACTCAAAATGTACAAAAGACCTGAATGTGAGACAGGAACCATCAAACCCTAGAGGAGAAAGCAGGAAAAAAAAAAAAAAAAAAAAAAAAAAAAAAGTCTCTGACCTCAGCCACAGCAATTTCCTACTTGACAAATCTCCAAAGGCAAGGAAATTAAAAGCAAAAATGAACTATTGGGACCTCATGAACATAAGAAGCTTCTGCACTGCAAAGGAAACAATCAACAAAACTAAAAGGCAACCAATGGAATGGCAAAAGATATTTGCAAATGACATATCAGACAAGGGGCTAGTATCTAAAATCTATAAAGAACTCACCAAACTCCACAGCTAAAAAACAAATAATCCAGTGAAGAAATTGACAGAAAATATGAATAGACACTTCTCTAAAGATGACATCCAGATGGCCAACAAGCACATGAAAAGATGTTCAACGTTGCTCCTCATCAGGGAAATACAAATCAAAACCACACTCAGATATCACCTCACGCCAGAGTGGCCAAAATGAACAAATCAGGAGACTATAGATTCTGGAGAGGATGTGGAGAAACGGGAACCCTCTTGCACTGTTGGTGGGAATGCAAATTGGTGCAGCCATTCTGGAAAACAGTGTGGAGGTTCTTCAAAAAATTACAAGTAGACCTACCCTATGACCCAGCAATAGCACTGCTAGGAATTTACCCAAGGGATACAGGAGTACTGATGCATAGGGGCACTTGTACCCCAATGTTTATAGCAACACTGTCAACAATAGCCAAATTATGGAAAGAGCCTAAATTTTCATCACATGACGAATGGATAAAGAAATTGTGGTTTATATACACAATGGAATACTACTTGTCAATGAGAAAGAGTGAAATCTGGCCATTTGTAGCAACGTGGATGGACCTGGAGAGTGTCATGCTAAGTGAATCAAGGCATACAGAGAAAGACAGATACCATATGTTTTCACTTTTATGTGGATCCTGAGAAACTTAACAGAAGACCATGGGGAGGGGAAGGAAAAAAAAAAAGTTCGAGAGGCAGAGATCCAAACTCTAAGAGACTCTTAAAATCTGAGAATAAACTGAGGGTTGATGGGGGGTGGGAGGGAGGGGAGGATGGGTGATGGGCATTGAGGAGGGCACCTGTTGGGATGAGCACTGGGTGTTGTATGGAAACCAATTTGACAATAAATTTCATATTAAAATAAAAAGACAAATAAAATAAAAAATAAATGTGAGACCTGAAACCATAAAAATTCTAGAAGATGGGCACCTGGGTTGTTTGGTTGAGCCTATGACTCTTGATTTCGGTTCAGGTCATGATCTCATGGTTCATGAGTTCAAGCTCCATATCAGATTCTGCTCTGTCAGTGCAGAGCCTGCTTGGGATTCCCTCTCACCCTCTCTCTCCGCTCTGTCCCACTCATTCTCTGTCTCTGTCTTTGTCTCTCTCTCCCTCTCTCTCTCAAAATAAATAAAATCCTAGAAGAGAACATAGGAAATAATCTCTAAGACATCAGCTGTAGCAACACTTTTCTAGATTTGTCTCCTGAAGCAAGGGAAACAAAAGCAAAAACAAACTATTGAGATTACATTATAATAAAAACCCTCTGCACAGCAAAGGAAACAATCAACAAAACTAAAAGACAGCCCACCTAATGGGAGAAGAAATTTGCAAATGGCATATATAAAGAACTTATTCAACTCAACACCCAAAAAACAAATATTCTGATTAAAAATGGGCAGAAAGCATAAACAGACATTTCCCCAAAGGACACAGTACAGACACATGAAAAGATGCTCAACATCATTCAACATCAGGGATATGCAAATCAAAACCACAATGAGATATCACCTCACACCTGTCAGAATGGCTAAAATGAGCAACTCAGGAAACAACAGATGTTGGCAAGGATGCAGAGAAAGGGGAACACTTTGTACTACTGGTGGGAATGCAAACTGGTGCAGCCAATGTAGAAAACAGCGTACAAGTTCTTCAAAAAATTAAAAATAGAACTTCCATATGATTCAGCAATTCCACTACTTAGTATTTACCCAAAGAATATGAAAACACTAATTTGAGAAGATTTATATACATGTATGTTTATTGTAGCATTATTTACAATAGCCAGTTATTGCAATAGCCCAAGTTGAAAGAATAATGGATAAAGAAGATGTTATATGTATATATATATATATATATATATATATATATATATATATATATTACTCAGTTGTAAAAAAAAGAGTGAAATCTTGCCATTTGCAACAACATAGATAGGTGTGGAGAATACAATGCTAAGCAAAATAAGTCAGTCAGGAAAATCAAATACCATGTGATTTCCCTCATATAAGAAGCAAAACAAGTGAACAAAGGAAAGAAGAAACAAACCAAAAAAAAAAAACAAAAACAAGAAAACCTTAACTATAGAGAACAAACAGATGGTTATCAGAGAGGAAGTGGGTGGGATAAGTGAAGAGGATTTAAGGGTACACTTATCTTCTTGAGTACTAAGTAATGTATAAAATTGTTGAATCACTATATTGCACACCTGAAACTAATACAACATTATTAGTATACTACAATTAATTTTTTTAAAGAATATTTCTTCTGGTATAGGGAGGGAACCTGTTGCATGAGAATTTTATCTCCTGCTTTCAGGGGAAAAAAAGGAAGAGATGAGAGTGTCCAGATTTATCTGTTGTTTCCTAAGTGCCTTTGGCTCACAATAATCCTTATTTCAAGTGACATATTTTTGGGTGCCATGGCCTGCTACTCTTCAGGAGTCTAATAGTTTTCACTGCCTCTACCCTGGGCCACTTAGAACAAATTCTTCAAATAAGGGCAAGAATAGTATTTTTCAATATGAATTTAAAATGCAAATCAAATGAAGTTAATGAATCCTACTCTAGACCTTGAATACTTTCCTGTAACATAAAATCTAAATAGCTTACCCAGAACTTTCTATCTTCTGTCATTGTCTCTTTTTATCATTGTCATTATGTCTTTATCCTTTTTGTTCACTGTATTCTAGCCACAGAGGTCTCAAAGCTAGTTCTGGACATGCCAATCATTTCCCCAGCTCAAGTCCTTTTCATGCAGTTACTGTGGTAGATTGATTGCAACAAATAACAAACAAACAAACAAACCACACTGTAATTCTTCATTTCTCTCTGTATAAATAACCTTTTGTGAAATGACTCTGCAGCTCATTCCATCTAGAGATAGAGGGGTTTTTTTTTTTCACCCTTAACTTTGTGGGCTGGCTTTGTGATTTTCTTAGGTCACAAGGATGCAACAAAAGTAAAGAGGGTTCACTTAAGGGTCTAGGCTTCAAGAGGCTTTGAGTGCCTTCTTTTCTTTGGACCTCTGAGATGGTTAAGGGAATCAGTCATGAATAGCCTGCTGAAGGATGAATAATCACATTAAGTGGAAACTGATTCATTCCAGTCATGGCCATCCTAGATTAGTCAACCACAAACTACTGTGGAAGCTAAAAATGGAAGCATAGGTCACCTTACATGAGATAGGTCAACATAATCATCAAGAGTCCCACAAATTAAACACACCCTCATTGTTTTATATCATAGAGTTTGGGATGGTTTTGTTATGTAGCAGTAGCCCAATGCAGTTTCCCTTACCTGGTCTGGTTGTCTATAAGGCATTTTCACTTCATTTATGTCTCTGTTCACATATCACTCTTTCAGAGAATACTTCTCTAAGCATCTAACATCACTATCTTCTTAGACTACATTGTTTTTCCATTGTATTTATTATCAGTCTCATATATTTATTTTTAATCTAATAATCTCTATTTTTATTTCTTATTTTTTTAGTAGGCTCCCTGCCCAACATAGGGTTGAACTCATGACCCTGAAATCAACAGCTGGATGTTCTACTGACTGAGCTTAGGGAGACATCCTCTTTATTTTTAGTTTTAAATGTTCAATGCAAATATATCACTTAGTAGAGTACCTGGTGCAATGGAATAGATTAATAATGTTTTATTCTTTTTAAGTTTATTTATTTATATTTCAGAGAGAGAGAGAGAGAGAACCAGCAGGCAAGGGACAGAGGATCCGAAGCAGGCACTGTACTGACAGCAGAGAGCCCATGGGGGGCTCAAACTCACAAACCATGAATTCATGACCTGAGTCTACATCAAATGCTGAACCAACTGAGCTACCTATAATGTTTTATTTTATTTTACTATTTTTCTTTCTATATAGTCATAATTTTTATCTCTGATGTATTTTTTATCAGTTTTTTTAGTCACTAAACTAATAGGTCTCCGATATTCCATTTCACATGGCTTATGACATATCAAAATTCTAGGTTGACTACAACTTAGGAAATCAAGTTGAGCTATCTCCTTATTTGGTCAAATACAGAGGTAAATGTTCAATGTGAATACTACATATATATCTCTCAGTTATACAATTGAACAAGGTGAAACCTCAAAGTGTTGGTCTGGTTTACAAATTGGTATGAATTGTGTTCCATTAATGGTTGAAATTGTTCACACATCAATATATTACCAATCAAGCAATAAGCAATCTGATGATTAACCTTTGTCAAGCCTCAATCCTTTGCTTTTTAATTTTTCACAAGGTGCCTGAAGTGGCTAAAGTGGTCAATGAAGATTGAAAGCCAAATAATTCACTATTCTTTCTTGCATTTAGTTGGTGTAAATTTCACAATAGCACTCAAAGTTCCATCTCCCACTATAGAAGGACATGCCTGTTAGAGCATTCAATTATTTACATGTACTAAATATTTTCATTGCTGGTTCTAGATCAATGTTTGCTGTGATCTTCCACAGTAATTACTACATATTTTATAAACAAAGCCAACTCTACTTATTTCCATGTCTTGGAAGTAAAGTATTCTCATACATGGTTATAAATAAGTGGTCTAGAAGAAATGAAGCTTGACAGCAACAAGTGAGAATTGCCCATTTGATTTCTAGCGAAATGGAATAAACAGGCTAGGCTACTACTAATACGTGACTTTTCAACATCAAAGCTAGGTAAGTACCATCTTTTTAACTTCAAGATGAGACAAACAAAAAAAGGCAGTTTGAATTCATAGACATATTAACCAATAAATCTCCTAGCAGGGAGTATAACACTTGGTAGCAAACTTTACCATCTACAAAGTGAAAACTCCACTATCCCTTAGTTGGAAAAACTTCCTGCTTTGCATAAGAGCTGTGAGGATTCCAGCATGACAATGCAAGGACCTTTCCTGAATCACTCTCCAGTGAATCTGGCAAAATGTATTTTATATAATATATATTATGATATAATTATATATTGTTCATATACACAAACATTTTAATGGCCATAAGAACAAATAATTAAGAAACATCTATTTATGAAAACCTATGAGAATTTAGTTTTAAAGGAATAGTCTCTGGTATTTGAAACTAAAACCCTTCTCCCTCTAACTGTCCTATGTTCTGGTCCCTTAGGGATTAGTTGGGAAATTAAGCTTTCCTTGTAAGTAAAATTAAAGCATGTTATTATAGCTTAGTTATACAAACCAAGCAAGACTAGCATTTTAACAAACAACTTAAAAACATAAATCAAGGTATGATGTAGGGATTCGGAATTTCCCTATTAGTCTGATAGGATAGCAGTAAACTGTGTATGATTTAATAATGTTGATGGAATTAAAATAAGTTTAAATATATGAACCTTTGAATTGTGTCTAAACCATACTATCCTAAAACATAGGAATAAAGAAAAAATATTTTAACAAATGTTTAAATTTCCTTTACAGCAAAAAATAACTTTAAAGAATGTAGAAAAGACTTCTATATTATGGTTAACTTTAGATAGTTAGCAGATAGGTAAATAGACCTTATTAACTCTATATCAAGAGATTGTGTGTGTGTGTGTGTGTGTGTGTGTGTGTGTGTGTGTTTAATTCCTCATAGCTGCCTTTCTAAGGGCACATTTAACTTGAGAATAGAATCTTTCACCTGAAATTCCTCCAGTAATACGTCTAATTCTAGATCCATTTTAATGCCTAGAATATTATTTGGTACTCAATTGTGTACTTCAGTAAATCACTGGATCTAGTAACTATTTAAAATAACTTCTCCTGTGCTTGCTATTCTTTATATCTAATAATTGATTCAATTATTTTAAATTTTGTTTGATCTATGTAACAAAATAAGTAACTCAGAACATTTATCTGTGCTTGGCTTAGTTCAGTAACCATCAGCAGGGAAAATAAAAATTGAAATAATTTCACAAATTTGCTTTGCTCTTGATGGAAAAACAATTCAGTATGTAACTAATAATTGGAATGAGAGACACTTGTTTACTCCTAATATACTCTTAAGTATATTAGAGCTAAAATGAAGCCTATAATCATTTGCAATATTTTAGTATTCATCAAAATGTGTTGCACATACAGATAAAAATTCTTTTCTGATTTGTAATAAATTATTGAGTCCCAAAGCTCAGATACCCATGATTTTGAGTTATTGTAAGGAAATTGACTAGGAATTTAATTTGCCTGATAAGTGATCCCCTCTTGCTGAAACAGCATTGTATCACCAAGGATAAAATGAATCCTATTAAAAGGAGGCATAACCAAGCAGCAGAAAGTGTCTGGGGGTTTCCAGATTAGAGTACACACTGCATTTTGCCAGTGTGTTGACATCCATCATAAGTACATAATTTCAAACAGTTAGTCATTTTGTATAAAGTGGATGACTAAATAGGTCTCTTCATTTAAATGTAACTACTATTTCATTGGTTATGTCTGTACAGTGTCAGGCATCATTTGTAGTTTTTTTTGAAACGTATGTTCTTATTGTAGATTTTATTTGATTCATTTAAATATATCTTACAAGAGCAAATTTAGTAGGTTTATTTCTCAATGTCCTATATCTCTGGGGTTTATTATTTTACACTATTTGAAAGCTGAAAGAAAAAAATGCTTCTGGCAAATACTTAGCTTAAAACTGAATTTCTTTAAAAAAAAATTCCATGCAAAATGTTTTTGGAAGCTGTGGATGAAAACCTTGGCTGTGTATGTATGCGAGGGGAGGAGTGGATGGGTGCATGTGAGAGAGAGTCTGTGTGTGGATATATTTGTGTGTGTCTGTAGGACATATGTATTTATCCACCCATGCATATACGTTGTTATAGACATATATGTTGGTTAGGGAAAATAAAAGTTGAAAAAGTTATTTTATGGATAGTCTCTTTTATTTAACACTATTATATCTAAAATTTGGGGATATCCACTTGATTAAAAATGATAAAATTGAAAAAAAGTAAACGATCATGTAAGAGAACAATTATGTATAGCTTCTTTGGTCAATTTTTTTTCCCTTTGGTCAATTTCTTAAAAAAAAACAGTCCAGAATGTATTTCAGATATCTCTCTTCATATTTCATTTCCTCTACAGAAGAAAAAAAACTACCAGCTCTCAAATATCAGTCAAATAATTCTATATATCAGTGAAATTGAAACATTTCTATAGTTCCTTACAATTGATATACTAATATTTTAAAAGGTTTACAGTGACATAATTAAGAATATATAACAAGGAGAAAATTTCACCTTAAATACCACATTTTTTGTCGAAATAGAATGTCATAGCTAAAACACAGTTCTTCTTAATGATAGAACTTTCAGAGATGACATGCTAAGTAGTGTTTATTAAGGATAAAAGAAATATTATTTTAATGAGTCAATAATATATCGAGTTTATTTACAGGCATTTAAAATATCTCCATTTGGCATATTCTTAAACATTATACAAATAATGTACAAATGTTTATATAATAAATTGTGATAAATGCTAGGATTAAATATTACATAATTCACACGGGAGGTCAGGGAATATTTCTCTCAGGAATAACCTATAAGCTAAGATGAGAAATAAGTGTAGGAATTAGTGAGGTGAAAAGTGGTGGAGAGCATCTCAGAAAGGGTCGGTAACATGTACATAGGTCCCAAAGCAGAAGAGCATATGTCGCCCTTGTAGAATGAATGGAAAGAAAGACTCTTTGAATAGAATATATTGAGTGGAATAAGCATATTATTGAGATAGTTTCTATTTCTTCTCTATCCCCCTCCCTGGATGATTTAATCCATTTCTTTTTATATACAGAATTCCCAGTCAGTAACTTAATTATAAAATTATGATCAACATCCTCAAAAATGTATTTTCTGCAACACTGGCAAGCCTTGAAAGTAACCTAAAATCAAAATGTCTAAAACTGACCCTTTGATTTCCCTTCACACATCAAATTTTCTTGCACACTTCAACATCTCAATATATGGCATCATTACCCACTGAGCTTCTCAAACTAGAACTTGAAATTTGTTCTTGATTCCTTCCTCACTTTGAGCACCCAACTTTAGAAAATAAGCAAGCCTGACATTTTTACTGTAGAATTCATTCTCCCCCTCCACTCCTGCTGCCATTACCCAAATTGAAACTACCATATTCTTTCACTTGAGCTGGTATAACAAATATCTTAATATCACCTCACTCCAATATATTCCCAAGAAAGCAGCTATGTTAATCATTTCAAAACATTTTAGGGAATGTTTTTCCTTTCAAAGTTTCTATTTAAATTCCAGTTAGTTAACATACAGTGTTCAGGTGTGGAATTTAGTGATTCCTCACTTACATAAACAATACTGGGTGCTCATCACAAGTGCCCTCTTTAATCTCCATCAACGATTTAACCCATCCCACCTCCCTCCCCTCTGGTAACCATCAGTTTGTTCTCTATATTTAAGAGTCTGTTTCCCGGTTTGTTTCTCTTTCTTTTTCCCCTCTTCTCATTTGTTTTGTTTCTGAAATTCCATAGATGAGTGAAATCAGGTGGTATTTTTCTTTCTCTGACTGACTTATTTCACTTAGCATGATACTCTCTAGCTCCATCCATGTTGTTGCAAATGGCAAGCTGTATCATAAGATATTTCTATTTTTAACTGTTTGAGGAACCTCCATACTGTTTTCCAGAGTGGGTGTACCAGTTTGCATTCCTACCAACAGTGTAAGAAGGTTCCTCTTTGTCCATATACTTGTCAACACTTGATGTTGCTGTGTTGTTAATTTTAGCCCTTCTGACTGCTGTGAGGTGATATCTCATTGTAGTTTTGATTTGTATTTCTTATCTCAGGGAAATTTAATATTTAATTTCCCAATATTTTGGATTTTGCTAAGTAATTTTATGTTATTGATTTCATCTTTAAATCTTCATGTTCCCAGAATATATCCTATTCAATTTAAATACTTTTGAATTAATTGAAACTTCTTTTATGGTCAAAATGCAGTCTAATGGTATTGCTCGCTGCCTGTGCACTTGAAAATAATGCTCATTTTGTAATTGCTTGTGGGGGGGGGGGAACTTCCCAAAAATATTAAATACTTCAACATATCTGTTATTGTTTTTCACAAACCTCAATGGTTTTACTTTTTTTTTCTATCAATTATTGAGAAAATATTTGAAAATCTCTATGTTCATGAAACTACCAATTTTTTTTCCTTTATTTTGGTCAAGTTTTCTTCATATATTTTAATTTCTACTACTAAGAAGTTCGGTTATAATTGCTATATTTTCCTGATGTGTAACTTTTAAACCCTTGGAATTCTCTGGTAATACTCTGTCTTGAAGTTCATTTTACTTGATAGAACTACTCAAGTATTTATATGGTTACTGTTTACAAAGATTTCTTTTTTTGATGTTTGTTCATTTTTGAGAAAGAGTGAGTGGGACAGGGGCAGGGGCAGGGACAAGGGTAAAGAGAGAGGGAGACAAAGAATCCGAAGCAGGCTCCAGTCTCTGAGCTATCAGCACAGAGCCCCACAGAGCTCGAACTCATGAGCCATGAGAGCATGATCTGAAAGAAAGTCAGATGTTAACCAACTGAGCCACCCAGCCACCCCAAGATTTGTTTTTCTAACCATTTATTTCATTCTATATTTTACTTAAATTTTATCTTTTGTAGGAAGCATAAAATTGGATACTTTTAAGTAGCTTTAAAAATCGCTTTAATTATTTAGACAATTACCATTCAATGTAATGATTGATATTAGTACAATTAGGGCTATATCATTTTATTATTTATTTCTGTTTTTAATCCCCATGTTCTCCTATTCCTGCCTTCTTTCTCATTATCTGGATAACTTTTAATATTCTGTTTTTATTTATCTTTTGAATTTTTGGCTATGCTTATTGGAAATGATTTTAGTGATTCTCTAGGGAATATTGTTATATAATATAATACCCAAAAGCTACTGCATGGGGTTTTTTAGTTATAATTAGCAGGAGAGATTGCTGTTATTTAGCTTAGATTGACACACTAAAACTCAATTTCTATTGCACAAGGTTTTAATATATATTCATTATTACTTTGTTCCAAGTATTTTTGCTGGGATTTCTCTTTTGATATGTAACTTTTTTTTGAGCTGTATGAGCTAATTAACAAATATCTGTGAGATATGTTAGTTACATTTTGTTATTATACTATAGTTAATTCTATTGTATCAGAGAAACAACTTTTTACAGTTTTGATTCTTTGAAATTTATTGGATATATTTTATAAACAAATATACGGTCACTTTTTGTAAATGTTTTCTGTTCACTTGAAAAAGATGAACTCCAGGGTTTTAATTTAATTTAATTTAATTTAATTTAATTTAATTTAATTTTTAAAATTTACATCTAAATTAGTTAGCATATAGTGCAACAATGATTTCAGGAGTAGATTCCTTAATGCCCCTTACCATTTAGTCCATTCCCCCCTCCCACAACCCCTCCAGTAATCCTCTGTTGCTCTCCATATTTAAGAGTCTCTTATGTTTTGTCTCCTCCCTGTTTTTATATTAGTTTTGCATCCCTTCTCTTATGTTCATCTGTTCTGTGTCTTGAAGTCCTCATATGAGTGAAGTCATAAGATATTTGGCTTTCTCTGACTAATTTTGCTTAGCATAATATACTCTAGTTCCATCCACATAGTTGCAAATGGCAAGATTTCATTCTTTTTGATTGCTGAGTAATACTCCAGTGTGTGTGTGTGTGTGTGTGTGTGTGTGTGTGTGTGTGTGTGTGTATACCACATCTTCTTTCTCCATTCATCCCTTCATGGACATTTGAGCTCTTTCCATACTTTGGCTATTTTTGATAGTGCTGCTATAAACATTGGGGTGCATGTGCCCCTTCAAAATAGCATCCCTGAATCCCTTGGATAAATACCTAGTAGTGCAATAGCTGGGATAAAGGGTACTTCTGGTTTTAATTTTTTGAGGAAACTCCATGCTGTTTTCCAGAGTAGCTGCACCAGTTTGCATTCCCACCAGCAGTGCAGAAGAGATCCTCTTTCTCCACATCCTCACCAACATCTGTTGTTGCCTGAATGGTTAATGGTAGCCATTCTGACAGGTGTGAGGTGGTATCTCATTGTGTTTTTGATTTGTATTACCCTGATGATGAGTGCTGTTGAGCATTTTTTCATGTGTTGGTTGGCCAACTCGATGTCTACTTTGGAGAAGCATCTATTCATGTCTTTGGCCTATTTCTTCACTGGATTATTTGTTTTCTGGGTGTTGAGTTTGATAAGTTCTTTATAGATTTTGGATATTAATCCATTATCTGATATGCCATTTGCAAATATCTTCTCCCATTCAGTCGGTTGCTTTTAGTTTTGCTGATCGTTTCATGTGCTTTGCAGAAGCTTTTTATTTTGATGCAGTCCCAATAGTTCATTTTTGCTTTTGTTTCCCTTGCCTCTGGAGACATGTTGAGTAATAAGTTGCTGCAGCCAAGATCAAAGAGGTTTTCCTGCTTTCTCCTCAAGGATTTTGATGGATTTCTAACTTACATTTAGATCTTTCATCCATTTTGAGTTTATTTTTGTGTATGGTATAAGAAAGTGGTCCAGTTTCATTTTTCTGCATGTCGCTGTCCAGTTTTCCCAGCACCACTTGCTGAAGAGACTGTGTTTATTCCATTGGATATTCTTTCCTGTTTTGTCAAAGATTAGTTGGCTATATATTTGTGGGTCCATTTTTGGGTTCTCTATTCTGTTCCACTGATCTGAGTGTCTGTTTTGTGTCAATACCGTACTGCCTTGATTACAGCTTTGTAGTACAACTTGACGTCTAGGATTGTGCTGTCTCCAGGTTTGGTTTTCATTTTCAAGATCACTTTGGCTATTCAGGGTCTTTTCTGGTTCCATACAAATTTTGGATTGTTTTTTCTAGCTCTGTGAAGAATTCTGGTGTTATTTTGGTAGGGATTGTATTGAATATGTAGATTGCTTTGAGTAGTATTGACATTTTAACAATATTTGTTCTTCCTATCCAGGAGCGTGGAATCTTTTTTCCATATTTCTGTGTCTTCTTCAATTTCTTTCATAAGATTTCTATAATTTTTAGTGCATAGATTTTTCACTCGTTTGGTTAGATTTATTCCTAGGTATTTAATGGTTTTTGGTGCAATTGTAAATGGAACCAATCCCTTGCTTTCTCTTTCTGTTGCTTCATTCTTGGTATAGGAATGCAACCGATTTCTGTGCATTGATTTTATATCCTGCAACTTTGCTAAATTCATGGATCAGTTCTAGCAGTTTTTTGGGGGAATCTTTTGGGCTTTTCATATAGAGAATATCATGTCTTCTGTGAAGAATGAAAGTTTGACTTCCTCCAGGCCAATTTGGATGCATTTTCTTCTTTGTACTGTCTGACTGCTAAGGTTAAGACTTCCAATACTATGTTGAATAACAGTGGTGAGAGTGGACATCCTTGTCTTGTTCCTGACCTTAGGTGGAAAGCTCTCAGTTTTTCTTCATTGAAGATGATATTAGCACTGGATCTTTCATATATGGCTTTCATGATCTCAAGGTATGATCCTTCTATCCCTACTTTCTTGACAGTTTTTGTCAAGAAAGAATGCTGTACTTTGCCAGATGTTTTCTCTGCATCTATTGAGTGGATCATGTGGTTCTTCTCCTTTCTTTTATTGATGTGATAAATCAGATTGATAATTTTGTGGATATTGAACCAGCCCTGCATCCCAGGTATAAATCCCACTTGGTCATGGTGAATAATTCTTCTAACGTATTATTGGATTCAGTTGGCTAATATCTTGTGGAGGATTTTTGCATCCGTGTTCATCAGGGAAATTGGTCTATAGTTCTCCTTTGTAGTGGGGTCTTTGTCTGGTTTTGGAATCAAGGTAATGCTTGCTTCATAGAAAGAGTTTGGAAGTTTCCTTCATTTCTGTTTTTTGGAACAGCTTCAAGAGAATAGGTGTTAACATTTCCTTAAATAGGAGAATTCCCTTGGAAAGTCATCTGGCCCTGGACTCTTGTTTTTTGGGAGATATTTTATTACTAATTCAATTTCTTTACTTGTGATGGGTCTGTTCAAATTTTCTATTTTTTCCTGTTTCAGGTTTGGTAGCTTATATGTTTCTAAGAATTTGTCCATATATTCCAGATTGCCCATTTTCTTGATGTCTAATTGCTCATAATATTCTTTTTGTCTAATTTTTTAATGTTTATTTATTTTTGAGGGAGAGAGAGAGAGGGACAGAGCATGAGTGGGGGAAGGGCAGAGAGAGAGGGAGACACAGAATCTGAAACAGGTTCCAGGTTCTGAGCTGTCAACAAAGAGCCCGACGTGGGGCTCGAACTCACAGACCATGAGATCATGACCTGAGCTGAAGTTGGATGCTTAACCAACTGAGCCACCAAGGCACCCCTGCTTATAATGTTCCTTTTTATTGTTTGTATTTCTGCTGTGTTGCTTGTGATCTCTCTTCTTTCATTCTTGATATTATTTATTTAGGTCCTTTCCTTTTTCTTTTTGATCAAACTGGCTAGTGGTTTATCAATTTTCTTAATTCTTTCAAGAACAAGCTTCTGGTTTTATTGATCTGTTCTACTGCTTTTTTTGTTTTGTTTTGTTTTGTTTTGGTTTGTTTTGGTTTGGTTTGGTTTGGTTTCAATAGCATTAAGTTCTGCTCTAATATTTATTATTCCTGTTTTCTGCTAGTTTTGGGTTTTATTTGCTGTGCTTTTTCCAACTCTTTAAAGTGTAAGGTTTGGTTTTGTATCTGAGACTTTCTTCCTTCTTTAGGAAGGTGTGGATTGCTATACACTTCCCTCTTATGACCGCCTTTCTTGTATCCCAGAGGTTTTGGGCTGTGGTGTTATCATTTTCATTGGCTCCATGTAATTTTTAATTTATTCTTCAACTTCCCTGGTTAGCCCATTCCTTCTTTAGTAGAGTGTTCTTTAGTCTCCAAGTATTTGTTACCTTTCCAAATTTTTTCTTGTGGTTGATTTCAAGTTTCATAACATTGTGGTCTGAAAACATGCATGGTATTATCTTGATCTTTTTGTACTTGTTGAGTGCTGATTTGTGTCCCAGTATGTGGTCTATTCTGGAGAATATTCCATGTGCACTGGAGAAGAATGAGTATCCCGCTGCTTTAGAATGAAATGTTCTTAATATGTTTGTTAAGTTAATCTGGTCCTGTGTGTCATTCAAAGCCATAGTTTCTTTGTTTATTTTCTGGTTAGATGATCTGTCCGTTGCTGTAAGTGGGGTGTTCAAGTCCCCTACTGTTATGGTATTATTATCAGTACATTTCTTTGTTTGTGATTAATTGATTTATATATTTGAGTGCGACCACATATGGAGCATAAATGTTTGCAATTGCTAGATCTGCCTGGTAGTTAGACCCCTTAATTATGGTCTAATGCCCTTCTTCATCTCTTGTTACAGTCTTTATTTTAAAGTCTAGATTGTTTCATGTAAGCATGACTACTCTGGCTTTCTTTTGTCAACAATTAGTATGATAGATGGTTCTCCATCCCCTTACTTTCAATCTGAAGTTGTCTTTGGATCTGAAGTGGGTTTCTTGTAAACAGCATATAGATGGTTTTCTTATCTATTCTGTTACCCAATGTCTTTTGATTGGAGCATTTAGTCCATTAATGAATACTGAAAGATATGAATTTATTGCCATTATGTTGTTTCTAGAGTTGGTGTATCTGGTGGTGTTCTCTGGTCCTTTCTAGTCTTTGTTGCTTTTGGTATGTATGTATGTATGTATGTATGTATTTAATTTATTTGTTTATTTAATTTTTCATCTTTTCTCCCCTCAGAGAGTCCAGCTTAAAATTTCTTGCAGGGCTGGGGCACCTGGGTGGCTCAGTCAGTTAAGCGTCTGACTTCAGCTCAGGTCATGATCTCACAGTCTGTGAGTTCGAGCCCCACATCGGGCTCTGTGCTGACAGCTCAGAGCCTGGAGCCTGCTTCGGATTCTGTTTCTCCATCTCTCTCTGTGCCTCCCTTGCTCATGCTCTGTCTCTCTCTGTCTCAAAAATCAATAAAAATATTTTTTTAAAAATTTAAAAAAATATATTTTTTAAAAAACCAGGACTGGTTTAGTGGTCATGAAATCCTTTAATTTTTGTTTGGCTGGAAAAGTTTTTATCACTCCTTCTATTTTGAATGACAGACTTGCTGGGTAAAGAATTCTTGGCTGCAAAATTTTTATCAATTCAGCACATTCAATATATCCTGCCAGTCCTTTCTGGCCTGCCAGTTTTCTGTGGATAGGTCTGCTGCAAACCTGATCTGTCTTCCCTTGTAGGTCCAGACTTTTTTTTTTCCTTTCCTGCTTTAATGAAAGCAGTTTTCCTTGCCTAAGTATTTTGTGAATTTGACTATAATATGACTTATTGATGCTCACTTTTTGTTAATCTAATGGGAGTCCTCTGTGTTTCTTGAATTTTGATATCTGTATCTTTCCCCAGGTTAGGAAATCTTTCCACTCTGATTTGCTCACACAACATTTTTACCCCTTTTTCTCTGTCTTCATCTTCTGTGACCCTTATGATTCTGATAGTGTTCCTTTTTAATGAGTCACTGATTTCTCTAATTCTTAAATTGTGCTCTTTTACCTTAGTCTCCCTCTTTTTTTCTGCTTCATTATTCTCCAGATGTTTGTCCTCTATATCACTGATTCGCTGCTCTGCCTCATCCATCCTTGCCCCTGTGGCAGCCATTCAAGATTGCAGCTCAGTTATAGCATTTTTATTTCATCCTGACTAGATTTTACTTCTTTTATTTCTGCAGAGAGAGATTCTAACCTATTTTCGACCCCAGCTAGTATTCTTAAAACGTGATTCTAAATTCTGGTCAGACATCTTATTTGCACCTATGTTGATTAAGTCCCCAGATGTCATTTCTTCCTGCTCTTTCTTTTGGGGTGAATTCCTTCTTTCATCATTTTGAAGGGAGAAAGAAAATTAATAAGGTAAAAAAGTGAAATTTAAAAATTAACAACAACACACACACACATATAAAATAAATGATGTTAGATCCCAGGTGTATTTTGGTCTCGTTGTTAAAAGGAGCTTGATAGATTAGAGAAAAAGGAAAAGAAAAAAAAAATGAAAACCCTTGAAAATTTGAAAAAAATGAATACAATGAAGTAGAATAAAATGAGTTGATGGAAGTAAGATAGAATTTGAGAAATTTACAAAAAAGTAAAAAAATATAGTAGAAAAATTAAAGAAAAATATTTTTAATAAAAATTAAAAATAAAAATATTTTTTCTCCTTCTGTATTCAAGAAAATAAAAGAAACGAATAAGAGAAAGAAAAAAAATTGAATATATGTACCAGCAAACAGACCGAAATATGATTGAAATTATATTGTTTTCCCCTAGAAGTCAGACTATGAAGCAATATATAATCCATAAATTAAGCAGGGAGAGAGACTTGTGGTGCTCCTGAAAAGCGAGGTTGGCTCAGTTGGGCAGGGCTTAGTGTAAAGGCTCTTTTCTCCACTAGATGGCGCTGCTTATTGACCTCAATGGCCATGGACCTGGGTGGCAAAGGAACTGAGAAAAAGAGAGGACAGTATAACAAGACACAGGAGACCCTGAGCCAACAGCCCGAGGCACCAAGATTTATTGTACATCTTATATACGTTTTCAGGAAAAACAGATCAGCAATGATTAACAACAAAAGCTTATCAAAGCATGTTATCAACGTACATCTGATTCAGCTATTGTACATATCTTGCATATGAGAGCAGTCTTGCCGATACTTATGTTTCGATAAGAATCTTTATGATAGAAGCAAAGACAAAGAAGGGAGTGAATGTGCTATATATAGCTGGCTTCCTTTAAGCAAAACATCCCTATCTGTGTACTAAAGAACAGACCACATTTCCCGAGGACAATTCACTCAAGTCCTTTCAGGTTATTTTTAACCTTATGATCTCGAGTTTTCTCAGAGATCTTGGAGCCTAAATGAATATGCGCCTATGGTCATTGTGGTGTTCTGTTTCCCACACTTATCTTACTGGGGTGGATTGTTTTGGTGCTTGTAGGTGTGTATGTGCATGCATGCGAGAGGTGAAAATGGTGTCACCCAGCTATCCAGTCTCTAGTATCGGAACTCTGTTCTCCCCAGTCAGCAATCATGCACCCATCATTTGTCTGCCACTTTTGTCCACTCCTCACTTTTGCTCTGTCCGTGACCAAGCCCCAGGCAGCACCTCCCTCCTGTGCTTTATCTCAGATGCGGCTGTGTTTTCTGACCTCTTACTTGTGAGGGACTGCAGCTTTGACCCATTCTGCCCCTCTGCAGGAGGGTCTCACCAAGCAATGGCTGAGCGTCGGCTGCACCCAGAACATTTGAGGGACTGTGTTGCTGCTGATGCCCAGAGACTGTGGCTGGGTGTCAGCCCGCCCCAGAAAAAGTCCACGTGATGGTGTAGCAACAGCATTTCAGGGATTATGGAAAATCACAACACACACCTGGCACCAGGCTTCACCCTTAATGACCTTGTTCCAGCACCAGCAAATGTGGTTTTTCTCCTGGGTCTACTGGGGTCTTTGCCTCTGGTTGGGGGGTGGGGGGGTACACCGCCTCTACAAGATGTCCTCCCAGCAGGGGAACTGCCTCTCCCTGTGTGGCCCGAGGACACCAGTACTTCACTCTGCTCCTGGGGATTGGCCCTTCTCACCAGAGCACCACCAGGTATTGAGCTACAGAGTTTCGGAGTCTTCCCTCCCCCTGTTTATAGAGTTTTAATGGAATTTAAACCCTTTCCTTTCTCCTTTCTCCCTTTTTAGTTTAGTCCCTGTGGCAGTTTTCCACTTTTCTATTTTTTCTCCAGCTGCTTTTGGGGGCGTGCTTTTCCCATATACTCCCCCCATCTCTGTCCTCTCTCCACAAGCAAAAAATATCTCCTTGCCCTCCATGGTTTCTCTCTCCCCCAGTTCACCTCTCCGTGCCATGTACCTGCTGAGTTCTGTGGTTCAGGTTGTGCAAATTGTTGTGTTAATCCTCAAGTCAGTTTTCCAGGTGCACAAAATGGTGTAGTGTTGATCTGGCTGTATTTCATGGACACAAGACACACAAAAAACTTCCATGCTGTTCTGCTAACTTGGCTCCTCTTCCCGAACTCTAGGATTCTTTAATGGAATGTTCTGTATATGTCAATAATATCAAAATGGTTATTTTTTTTCATTCAAACACCTTTATTTTTTCTAATGTTTATTTATTTATTTTGAGAGAAAGAGAGAGAGAATGCACAGGAGGGGCAGAGAGAGAGAGGGAGACAGAGAATCCCAAGCAGGCTGTGCACTGTCAGTACAGAGCCTGACATGGGGTTAACTGACTGAGCCAACCAGGTACCCCTGAAACATCTTTATTCTTAATGGATTACTATCTTACTTATCACTTAATTATAGAGGCTTGTTAAAAATATCCAACCATGATAATATATTGTCTACTTCTCCTTCAGCTGTCAAATCTGTCAATTTTGCTACATACAACTAGAATTATTAGAGTTACACTGGCGTTACAAAGAATTGTGTCATAAGATTATAAAAGTTATAACTTGCTGTTTATTATACTGTTTCCCATGAGGGTTTTTTTTTCTTTCTTTATACTTCCTGCCTAATGCTATTTTGTTTTACATTAATTATGCTATACCAATTCTTTTTTGCTTGCTTGCTTTTATAGTGTATTATTTTACATCTTTTTCTTATAAACATTTAGTGTTCTTATGCTTACAATTTGTCTCATGCATATAGTATGAAGTTTTAAATTTAACTAGTTTGATAATCTTTCTATTCTATTTGAAAATTGTATTCTGTCTAAATTTAATGTAATGACTTATATAATTGGGCTTTAATTCCTATTTTTTGTTCATTTGTTGGTAATTTTTATCTCTCTCTATTGTGCACTTTTAGTTTAATCAAAAAAAATTTTTTTATTATTTTATCTCATATATCTGTTTTGTAAAATTTTATTCTTATATTATTTTTCTTTTAATGTTTATTTATTTTTGAGAAAGAGAGAGACAGAGCATGAGCAGGAGAGGGGCCGAGAGAGACGGAGTCAGAATCCAAATCAGGCTTCAGAGTCTGAGCTGTCAGCACAGAGCCTGACATGGTGCTTGAACTTACGACTGTGAGTTCATGACCTGAATGGAAGTTGGACACTTAACCACCTGAGCCATCCAGCTGCCCCATTCTCCTATATTATTTCTTAGCATTAACCCACAAAATATGATTGTTATTTATTACATTAAATAATTTGTTCGACCAATTGCTGAATAGTGTAGGAAACTTTAGTTAATTCCATTTACAAAACCTCTCACCTCCATTTAGCTATACTGCTGTCATATGTTATAGTTAAACTGGATATGGATATTTTGAGGTTTACATCACTGAGCCTGAATCTTAAAGTAGTTGTCTAAGGAGTGTTAGACTTTTTGGACATATTCTAGTGTATAATTAGATCAGTTTGCTCAAATCGAGGTTTGATTAAAATTAGTATAGAGAAGCATTTATCCTAGATTTAACTTAGCCTTATGCTAAGGTGTGATCTTTTTGAGGACTCTATCTGATGCCCATGTTTGATGAGGTCTCTCCACTGGGGCTGGGTGGGAACAAGAAATATTCCCAGTCCTCCATGAGTGCCTGAAATTATTCAGTCTAGTACTTTAAGATAATCTCTTCCCAGTCTTGTATAATTTTACCTTTATATGTGCAGATAATTACTCAGACAATGCCTTAAATGAGAACCCTTCCCCTCACAAAGTTCTCAGAAGCTCTCTCTGTGTAGCAACCTCTTCTCACGTACTCTGTTTTAAAAAATTAGCTGACTGCTCTGTCTCCTATACTTACTGAGACTGCTAGACTGGCATTCTCTTCCCATTCTGTGACCTGCAAACCGTCTCCAAAACTGAGTCATAATTTTCACTTTGTTCACTTTTCCTCAAGGATCATAGTCCTGCCTTGTCTATTATGATGCCCAATATCTGAAAACTATGGACATATATCCATTGTTTTTCTAGTTGCTTTTATAATGAGAAGGCATTCCTGCACAGTCATGGTCAACACAGAAGTCCCCTTAAATTCACTGGAAAATAAGCAGTATGGTAGACATGAGCAAAGATATTTCTGTGAAGCTTAGCAAGGTGATTGAGTCATTCATTAATGATCAGAATATCCCTTTATAATATCATTAATTGACTATTATCCCATATTTTTTCTTTGCCATTACCTGGTTTTGATTTTGTCAGTCAGATAAGCCCTGTCCTAGATGACATTGAACTATGATGATCACTGAAAACAGTCAACTCAATCTATTGTCTCATCAAATAAGTGTGGTTCCTGGAAGAGGAAATCTCCTATAAATTGAAGAGAATACCCAGGTGCATAGCATCCAAGAGCTGTGTCTTCATGCTGGGCATCTAAGAATAGCAAACTACCTGGCTATTTTTGTCAAATTGAAGTTAAAAATCCAAATCGGAGAATTGCTCCATTTAAACAAACATGGCATGAGTGTTTTTTTCCTCCAATTTAATAGAACATTTTATCTCAAAGAATGTTAGATTTTATTAGTATCTCTTTCTCCCCTCCTTCCTATACATGCAGTTACATTTTCAATACTCCATGCAGTTGAATAGGAACAAAGAACTGATTTCTGGATAGTGATATAGTGGGTATAGTCATACACATACCACTGTCAGCTCTGGCTTCTAAAATATTTTGGGTAATGCTATGAACTGTCTTTCTATTTACACTATTTTTTCAATTAGATGTAGTGGATCTAGTGGAGGATCTAAAAATAAATTATATGAAAACAACCTGGTTCTTTAGTTGATTCAGGACATAAACCCTTTGTTCCCCAACCTTATTTGTCCTTTGCTTTCTTCATGTAGTGATTTATGGTATGAGTGGAAAGTAAACACTAGTTTTGTTAAGCTACTAAAATGTTGAGCTGAGTACAAGTTATCCCACCAGAATACATGTGGTAGTGATATCATGTTTGCATACACTTATTTTTTTAATGTTTATTTATTTTTGAGAAAGAGAGACAGAGTGCAATTGGGGAAGGTACAGAGAGAGACAGAGACACAGAATCTGAAGCAGGCTCCAGGCTCTGAGCTGTCAGCACAGAGCCTGACACGGGTCTTGCATTTGTGAACCCATGATATCATGACCTGAGCCAAAGTCGGATGCTTCACCAACTGAGACACCCAGGTGCCACCATATATTACTTCTTTAGCAAAACTCACTGAATAATTTACCACAGAGTATAGTTAGTGATGCTGTGATAAACGAAATATTTTTATTCTAAGAACCCACACAGTGAGAAAGGTAGGTATGTTTAAAATGGAATGCAAAATTATAAGTACAATAGGTATCTTTATAAGCTCTAGTAAAAAGAAATACACGATTAACTGTTTTTTAAGAATGAAAGAAAAGACAACTGAGAAGAGAGCTGAATGTAAAAAATCAGGAGCTACCACAGAACAAAGGTACATAAGAGAAGACATTTCAATAGAGAGAGGAAAACTTGTGCAGTCACAAAGATGAAACACATGTGAGGAAACTGTAAATATTTTGCCACAACTAGAGCACTTTGTATATAAGAGGGAGTAGACAAAGATAATCTTGAGAGGTAAGTAGAAGTACTGCCAGACTAATCCAATGAGGAGGTGTCAAATACACGTGTTTTTCTTCATTTTTATCTGAATTTGAAGATATGCAATGCTCTTGGCTGCCAGCTTCCTAAGCAGCATAAGTAGAAGGAATGAATGTAGTTAAGGCCATAGTGATGTCAACATTACTAAAATTTTGTTTGAGTGCCTTTGTAAAAGCATTAATACCCATGGAGATATTATTCAAAAATAATCTGTGGGTCTTTCAATAATACGTTCTTGTCCTTCAGGCTCAGTATATTCTTAAGACTGGAGTTATAAAAAGTGGGTAGTTCAACAGCACACAAGGAGAAAAATTCTTTAATTTTTTTCTTATTTGCCCTTTAAAACCAGACAAAAGATTTCCTGAAAGGATTGATAAAAAAAAGTAGAAATATCTTTTATTACATATATAAAATTCAATCTACCAACTATCAAGCAGAAAGAAATCCTAGAATTTTGGCTGGTTATATACAGTTGTTTCTTCCTCCTTTTCAGTGAACTTTTGACTCCTTTCTACCACAAGGAGATATCATGATTTATTTAACTTCTTTAGCCACAAAATCTTATAAGTGATTCTAAAATCCAGATTTCCTGAACCACTAAACAAACATCGTGGATGATTATGAGACACTACTGAAATGAAGTTAGGAGATATCAGAATTTTCACAGAATACTAGAGGCTATGCATAGATTATGACACAAGAGTCAACCACATTATGATCCCTACACTCTACACCTTATGACGTGAAAAAAAGCAAAAGTCTTTGAAACACGAGGCATTGTTTAAAGTGTCATTTTCACCCCAATGACTGGTTAATCTACACTCTTCTCTAAATTTAGGGTTTTTTTATCTGCAAAAGGAAGTTAATAAAGCCAATCAATCTGAGTTTCTAGAAAAAATATACTATACTAAAATTCTTAACAAAACTGTAAACTGTAGGATATTTTATGAATATTAGGCATAGATATGGCCATTTCCGAAAATATCTGTTCAACATGAAAACACTTAGTTACCACTCTTTGGGAACAACATTGGAATAGAAAAGTTAGGAGACCTTAGATTAAGCAAATCAGATATTCAGATATATATATATACATATATATATATATATATATAGAGAGAGAGAGAGAGAGAGAGAGAGAGAAAGGTGAAGGAATACAGATCTAAAGGAAGGATGGATGATTAGATGATTGATAGATGATAGATAATAAATAGATAGATAGATGATAGATAGATGATATACAGATGGATAGATAAATAGACAGATGAGAGAGAATGATTCTTTTAATCCATCTCCCAAATTCAAATTAAACCCATTGTGGACTTATGGAGAAGTTGGCTTGTGGGGTTTACCTTAATGAATTGATTTGTATGATAGAAAATAATTTTTCTTGGGCAGAAGTTTATTCCTTCGCCCAGTCAGAGATAACATTATCTGTCCTAAATATCAAATCCGAGGCCTACTTCTATGTACTGATGACTGAGATTCATCACTGCAGAATGTATCTTAAGGAATTATTTTCACTGGAACTTGGATAAGAACAATAACACAAGTTTAAGATCTAGGTGACAGATTTTAAAATACACCTAGAGAGAGGGTGTGTTCAGGTATTTTGTAGAATGTCCATTGATTTTGATTTGTCTGTTTTTCTCATAATTGGCGTAAAAAAACTGTCTTTTGAGAGAAGACCACAGAAATAAAGTAGCACATATTAGCAGCATGACATATCCCTATTAAGTTTTTCTTGATAACCTGGCTGACGTAGCGTTTTGTTTGACTTATCCACTCTGAAGTCATTCTCCTCACTCTTTTACATAATGTATTTGATCCGAGGAAATAGAAACCACACTTAGGGAGTAAAGAATTATTTTCCTAACTTCTGGAGGGTGGAGGGAGTATCTATATAAAGCATTTAAATTCTCCTCATGGGAGATTTGTTTCTTCCCAACCATTTATTTATTTGTATTATTTATTTATTTCATTATAGACTAATTTATATTTATTTAAACTTTGAGCAATAATCTGATACTGTCTTATTTATTTTGTCTTTCAAATTGTTACAGGTTTGGTCAGTGGGAGCTCTTTCAGTTGGCTCATGTATCCCTTTAATGTAACACTCCTTCTTAGTGATTTGTTTTTGTTATTATGATATTTTTTATTTTATTTATTTTGTGGGAGCTAGTATATTATGATTTATCTATTTATGTCTTTACTTATTTATTTGTTTGACTGGTAAATAATTGACATACAATAGCCTATTAGTTTCAGGTGTACATCATATCCTTATGCTCTATATTATATCTCCATGACTTACTTTATTACTGAAAGTTTATATCTCTTAATCTTCTCCAACATTTTGCCTATCCCCCAACACCTCTGGTTACCAATAGTTTTGTGTATGTGTGTGTGTGTGTCTGTGAGTCTATTTCTGTTTGTGTGTTTGTTGATTTGTTTAGATTCCCACATATAAATGAAATCATATGGTATTTTTCTTTCTCCGTCTGACTTATCTCCCTTAGCATTATATAAACTTTCAAGATCCACCTGTGTTGTCACAAATGACAAGATTTCATTACTTTTATGTGTGTAATTTTTAAGTTCTTTTTATTTTTATTTATTTTTAGAGAGAGAGAGAAAGCGGGGGTGGGGGGCGGTGCAGAGAGAGATAGAGACAGAATCCCAAGCAGGCTCCATGGGGCTCAAACTCATGAACCATGAGATCATGACCTGAGCTGGAATCAAGAGTCAGATACTTAACCAACGGAGTCACCCAGGTGCCTTGTTGTGTAATATATATATATATATATATATATATACACACACACACACAGATACATGTGTGTGTGTGTGTGTGTGTGTGTGTGTGTGACATATTTTTTAATTCTTTTATCTATCATTGGATATTTAGATTGCTTCCATATCTTGGTTATTGTAAACAATGTTACAATGAACATATGGATACATATATCTTTTTGGATTGGTGTTTTCATTTTCTTCAGATAAGTACCCAGAAGTGGAATTGTTGGATGGTATGGTATTTCTGGTCTTAATTTTTTAAGGAGTCTCCAATACTGTTTTCCATATTGGCTGGACCAATTTATTCTCCTACCAACACATGTACAAATGTTCCATTTTCTTCATATCCTTGACAACATTTGTTTTTTTGTTTCTTTGTTTTTGTTTTGTTTTCTTTTGTCTTTTTGATAAATAGGCAATCTATCAGGTGTGAGGCCATATCTCATTGTGGTTTTAGTTTCATTTTCCTGAAGATTACTGATTTTGAACATATTTTCATGTGCTTGTTGGCCATCTGTATGTCTTCTTTAGAGAAGAATTCAAATCTTCTGCCCATTTTTATTTTTTTTATTTTTTAAAATTTTTATTTATTTAAAGATAGAGAGTGTGCAAGCAAATGGGGTAGGGGCAGAGAGAGAGGGAGAAAGAGAGAATCCCAAGCTGGTTCTGTGCTGTCAGCACAGAGCCCAATGTGGGACTCAATCCCAGGAACTGTGAGAGCATGCCTCAGCTGAAATTAAGAGTCATATGCTTAACCAACTGAGAGACCCAGGTGCCACCTTCTGCCTACTTTAAAACAGATCATTTGGTGTTTTAATTTTTTTGACATTAAGTTTTATAAATTATTTATGTATTTTGGACATTAATACCTTACTGAATGTATGGTTTGCAATATTTGCTCTTATTTAGTAGGTTGCATTTTTCATTTCTTTACTGTTGAAAAGCTTGTTAGTTGATGTAATTCCACTTAAGGGATAATAATAATTATGACAAACTCATGCTGACAAAATACATCTTAACCAAATTGATATATTAAAATTAAAATTTGGGAGCACCTGGGTGGCTCAGTCAGTTAAGCATCCAACTTTGGCTCAGGTCATGATCTCACAGTTCTCGAGTTTGAGCCCCATGCCAGGCTCTGTACTGACAGCTCAGAGGCTGGGGCCTACTTTAGATTCTGTGTGTCTCCCTCTCTCTCTGTCCCTCTCCTGCTTGCACTCTGTCTCTCTCTCTCTCAAAAACAAATAACAAAATAAAATATTTAAAAATTAAAAGCAAATAAAATATTTAAAAATTAAAATATGTATGTCACTTTATTAAGGAAATTAATGTATTACCTAATTGACCAATTAATACATTAAAAAGAAAGATCAACATCAAAGATATTCAAAGTAAACCCATAGCCACTAGAATGACTAAAATTAAAAAGGTTGACAATAGCTGGGATTATCAAGGATACAGAAGATTTTCCATGCTCAAATATTGGTGACTGAATCAAAAACATACAACCGTTCTAGCAAAGAGTTAATCTACATCTACCATGCAACCCAGTCATGCTAGTCCTAGGTATTTACCCAAAAGGAGTCAAAGTATATATCCATACAGATAATTGCTTGACTGTTCTTAATTGCACATCATATTCGCCAATAAGTGGACATAATCCAAATGTCCATTAACTAATTAAGAGATAAACTTTTGTGTATCCATCCAATGGAATCTGCTAAACTATAAAGGAACAAAACATTGAAAGATGCAACCAACAGATATGAATGTCAAATTCTATGCTAGTTCAAAGAAGTAAGAGAAGAAAGGGTACACGTCCTATACAATTCTATTTATATAAAACTTTAGACTGAACTAAATATAGTGACTGAAATTTGTTGACTGGTGACAGAGTTTAAGTGTAGGAGGGATTGTAAAAGGGCATGGATAATTTTTTACAGGTGAAATAATTATTCTATATTTTATTGTGGAGATGGCATAATGGGTGTATGTGCATATCAAAACTCACCAGCTTTAAGCTATTTGCAGTGCCTTGTATGTCACTTATATTTCAATAAATTTGAAAAATATAACTTATTTTTGTGAAAAATTTTATTTTTCCAAAATATTTTCTGTCATTCCCTTTAAGGTGAATATACATTCCTATCTCATTGGCATCAGTTTTAATCATGTTTTGGCCATATTGTTTGGCCAGAGAAGAGTGGGCAAAAGCAATGTGTGTCACTTCTGAGCAAGAGCTTTCCAAGCCATTACCTGGTTCTGCTACTCCTTTTATGCTTATCTACCATTAGTTTTATTAATATTGGATTTAATCCTAAATTATTAACTCTAAATTAAAGAGGGCATAGAATCACAGAAAATCTGAAAAAGACATATAACTAAGCAAATATAATGCTTTAATATTATACATCACTGATAATGCGTTATGGTCTTACTGCAACCTAACTTTAAAAAATGTCAAAAAATCACATTTAGTATATAAAGTTTTATTATAGTAGAAATATACTCTATAAGTACTAGGACATACAAATCTAAAAACATGAGGTGCCTAAAATCTTGAAGATGTATTTTTATGTGTATGTGTTAGGGAATATGATTTTACTGGCGTATTTGCAGATTCTAATCCTCTTTTATATATGAACAAGTAGCTAACATAAGTAGATCTATTAATCTTATCTGGATTTCAGTTTTGTCATTTACAAAATATGTTAATCAAAGGACATAATTTGTAAAATTTCTGTGCACTTTGAATTTCAATTATATGAGTATTATAGGTAAAATGAAATGCTAGGAATGGTGCTAGCATAATGAACATAGCTTTTTTACATCAAAATTGAATTAATGTTTTATGTCTTAAAGACCATCTTGACTCTTTCTCTTAAAAGGTCGAACCATTTTGGAAAGTGGTATCAGACATATTTTAAATAAAAAAATTATATCTTAAGCATTAAAAAGAATTACACTCAACTAATGTTTTCTGAGAAGCATGAGCTTGGTTATATTTTAATTTAGCTTATAAAACTAAAATGGTTGTTATTAGTCACCATACTGTAATTATTTTCCTCTTCACAGATGTTTTGGATACTAACTTCCTAGAAGAGTGAATTTCAGAGTCAATATTACATTGGGTGAATATCACGTATATGTATGTACATTTGATCTGTGGATTAATTTCATTAAGAATCTTATACATTAAATGTATAAGTAAAGCTTAAGAAAGTTTTAATAATTCATAAATATCAAAGATTTAAAAGTCTAGTTTTTTTTTCTTTAAAACATGGCCATGAAAGATTACACATTTCTAATTATTTAATACTCTGGAGCATATTCCAATATGCATGCTTAATCCTACTTTATATCTTTACTTGTTTCATCTAATATTTCCAAGAGCAACATAATTTTTCAAAATGTCTCAGGTTTTCCTCCAGCTCAATAAAAGCTCAAGGTACTGGAAAAACCTATAGGACAGTTATAGATATTAGATTAATGGAAAGAATGATTTATAACAAATTTTTTAAAATCAGCCCTTGAAACCTAAAAGCCATTTTACTTAAATCTCCTAATGAAACATTGGCTTTTCATGAAACAGAGAATTAAACCAAACTGTAAACAGTATTCTTTCTAGAAGGTAGAAAAAGGCCTTTTCATTTGTAAAAAATATATATATAATTAATTCCTTTCACATATTAAAAGGTAATTTTAAAAAAGCTAAGAGAGCAGGATGGAAAACAAATGAAGATAAAGTAGAAACCAAATGAATTAGAAAAGCAATCATCAAATCAATCTGTAAGTGCCTAAGATGCTCTTCATAAATATCAAAATAAAGATTAGCATAAATATAAAAAGAGAATAATAATATACATACAAAATATTATTGCTCTAATAAACTTTGTTACTGAAGTATAACACATATAAAAATGTACAAAAACATAAGCTCATCTATCATGGCAATTTCTAATCAAGCCTCTCCTTTTCTGCAGAACTATACTGGCTTTCTTTTTCTTTCTTTCTTTCTTTCTTTCTTTCTTTCTTTCTTTCTTTCTTTCTTTCTCTTTCCTTCCTTCTTTCTTTCTTTCTTTCTTTCTTTCTTTCTTTCTTTCTTTCTTTCTTTCTTTTGTGCTTTTTAATTTTTTTATGTTTTTCCCTCTGACCTCCTTTCTTATTCTTTAAAAAAAAATTATTTAAATCCAAGTTAGTTAATATATAGTGTAATAATGGTTTCAGGGGTAGAATTTAGTGATTCATCACTTACATATAACACCCAGTGTTCATCCCTACAAATGCCCTTCTTAGTGCCCATCACCCACATAGCCCATCCCCCCAACAAACACCCCTCCAGTAACCCTCAGTGTGTTCTCTGTATTTAAAAGTGTCCTATGGTTTGCTTCCCTGTTTTTATCTTCTTTTTCTTTCCCTTCCCCTATGTTCATTTGTTTTGTTTCTTAAATTCCACATATGAGTGAAATCACATGATATTTACCTTTCTTGACTGCCTTATTTTGCTTGGTATAATGCATTCCAGTTCCATCTATGTTGTTGCAAATGGCAAGATTTCATTCTTTTTGATCCCTGCATTATATCCCATTGTATATATACATCCCACATCTTCTTTATCCATGTCAGTCTCGTCAGTTGATTAACATGTGGGCTCTTTCCATAATTTGGATAGTGCTACATAAACATTGGGGTGCATTTTCTGTTTCAAATCAGCATTTTTGTACCCTTTGGATAAATACCTAGTCGTGCAATTGCTGGATCAGAGGGTAGCTCTATTTGTAATTTTTTGAGGAACCTCCATACTATTTTCCAAAGTGGCTGCATCAGTTTGCATGCCCACCAGCAGTGCAAAAGTGTTCCCTCTCTCTCTGCATCTTCACGATTATCTGTTGTTGCCTGAGTTGTTCATTTTCACCATTCTGACAGATTTGAGGGGATATCTCATTGTGGTTTTGATTTGTATTTGACTGATGATGAGTGATGTTGAGCATCTTTTCATGTGTCAGTTAGCCATTTGGATGTCTTCTTTGGAAAAGTGTCTGTTCAATGTCTTTTGCCCATTTCTTCACTGGATTATTTGTTTTTTTGGTGTTGAGTTTGATAAGTTCTTTATAGGTGTTGGATACTAACTCTTTATATGATATGTCATTTGCAAATATCTTCTCTTATTCTGTAAGTTGCCTTGTAGTTTTACTAATTGTGTCCTTTGCTGTTCAGATGCTTTTTATCTTGCTGAGGTCCCAGTAGTTCATTTTTGCTTTTGTTTCTCTTGCCTCTGGAGGCATGTCTAGTAAGAAGTTCCTGCAGCCAAGGTCAAAGAGATTTTGCCTGTTTTCTAGGATTTTGATGGCTTCCTGTCTTACATTTAGGTCTTTCATCCACTTTGACTTTATTTTTGTGTATGGTATAAGAAAGTGATCCAGGTTCATTCTTCTGCATGTCACTGTCCAGTTTTTCCAACACCATATTCTGAAGAGACTCTGTTTTTTCCATCGGATATTCCTTCCCACTTTGTCAAAGATTAGTTAGCCATACGTTTGTGTGTCCATTTCTGGGTTCTCTGTTCTGTTTCATTGATCTATGGGTCTGTTCATGTGCCAGTTCTTGTGCCACTATACTGTCTTGATGATTACAACTTTGCAATATAGCTTGAAGTTTGGAATTGTGATACTTCCAATTGTGGTTTTCTTTGTCAGGATTGCTCTGGCTATTTGTTGTCTTTTCTTGTTTCATACACATTTTGGGATTGTTTGTTTTAGCTCTGTAAAGAATGCTGATATTATTTTGATAGGGATTGCATAGAATGTGCAGATTGCTTTGGGTAGTATTGACATTTTAACAATATATTTTTTTCTTCCAATCCATGAGCATGAGATGTTTTTGCACTTCTTTATGTCTTCTTCAATTTCTTTCATAAGCTTTCTATAGTTTTCAGCATACAGATCTTTTACTTCTTGGTTAGGTTTATTGTTAGGTATTTTATGTTTTTTGGTGCAGTTGTAAATGGGATTTATTCTTTGATTTATTTTGGTGCTGCTTCATTATTAGTATATAGAAATGCAACCAATTTCTTTATGCTGGCTTTCAATACAACATATTAATTGTCCATAGATCATGTCTAAAAGCTATGTCCATAAATTACATCAGTATTATATATATACATATATATATATATATGTATATATATATATATATATATGTATATATATATATATATACATATATATATGTGTGTGTGTGTGTGTGTGTGTGTATTATACACTGATCGGTATATATCAGTATTATATATATATATATATATATATATATATATATATGCAATTATATATATATATTAGTCTTTTGTCACTGCATATTGTTCCATTTCAGGAATACATATCAACATAGTTATCTACTCTTTTTTTGTTAGTCTTTTGGAATTTTCCAGTGATCGCATACATGAACAGCATTCCTATGTGAATTCTTGTTTATGACTTTTGTCGTAACTCTTTCATGTTTTTTTTTTTATTGGTAGTAACTATCAGTAATGACAGAAAATTTTTATAATTATCTTTTTAAGTACATATTCTGCTCCATTCTCTCTTACTCCTAGGACTCTAAATTCACACGTTACTTACTTATTTGTTTAGAAAACTGGATTTTTATTTTATTTATTTTTTATTGCTTAGAGAGAGAGCACAGTGAGGGAAAGAGGAAGGGAGAGAGAGAGAGAAAGAGAATCTTAAGCAGGCTCCGTATTTAGTGCATAGCCGGATGCAGAGCTTGATCCCATGACCCTGGGATCATGACCTGAGCCAAAATCAAGAGTCAGATGCTCAACTAACTGAGCCACCCCGGCACCCCTAATGTCACACATGTTTTATTGTTTGATACTATTCAGCACTCTTGTAATCCTCTTCCAAATTTGTAATTCATTGAGAAACGACAGTGGAAATACAGGGACTTCACTTTTAATAAAACTGATTAGAGAATTTGAATCTAGAAAGATATGCTAACATTCATTAGTCTGACTCACCCAGCCTAATCCTGTCTGAACAGACATAAATTTCCCTCACATAGGCAAAGTTTGCCTGATTAAAATTCTGAGTTATAAGAAAAACAAACTACAATGCACTAGCTCTGAAAACCAGAAGTCACAGAGTCATTGAAATTCATGGATCGCCTATGATTTTCTCTTATTCTGGAAAGAGATGGTTCTCAAAATCTGTCTCTGAACTATCAGAATTAGAATCACCTTAAGAAGTTGGCAAACATTGTCTGTTTTCAGGTTCCACCTCACACTTGCTGAATCAGCACTCCAAATGATTCTGATGCATACAAGTATTTGAGGAATACTGCTTAGTTTATAGGCTCTCAACCCTGCCTGAAAACTGGAGATTTAAACATTAATATTTTCCAGACCATCCTAGACCAATACAATAACAATGTCTTAGGACAGAGAACTGGACATTGTGTGTGTGTGTTGTCAGGAGCTTCACTGGTGACTAATATTCAGTCAGCATTGAGAACTATCAACTCTAGTAAAAGACTCTACAATGGAAACATGAAGCAAAGGGATGATGGTTTCCTCTGACAAAAGCATGAAATAACATCGCTTTAATAATTTTAGTGTGTAAAATGTCATTCTAAATATTACATTAATCTCAAAATCTAGAATATTTTTTCAAATTTTGATAATTTGAATCTTATGATTTTTAAAAATCTTTATGGCAATATATATCATAAAGAAAACAAATGACATTCTTTTGTGTCTAGAAAATCAAAAGAATATAGTTCAACTAACTGAACTACAGTGAACAAAGTTATGATATAATATCAATTTAAGGACATCAAACCTATTTCTGTATAACAGCAACAAAGAAGACAGAAAGTAAAAACTTAAAAGTAATACAATTTATAATAGCATCATAAAACACATAATGAGAGTATTAAATCTAATTAAAAATCTTCAAAACTGGACTTCCCAACCTTGGGTTACTACTGGCCACTGTCACCCCAAGCCATCCTGTGTATGCTAACTCAGCTGATGTTGAGGAGCCTGACAGGCCTAACCCAGTGGCTGCTGGTGCTATGTGCCCAGATTGTTTCAAGTTCCTGAGGAAGCAGCTTGGGACCATGTGCCAGAAGAAGGCCTTGAATGCAGTCTTTGGAATCCAAGATGTCTCCACTGGGCTTATCTCCTGCTTCCTGTTTTTCCTTTTGCCATCAGACTGGGTCCTGTCATATGCGGAGAGCTACAAAACATGGGAGTGAAGAGGGCTATCCTGCTTCTTACCTTGTGATGTGACCACTCTGGCTTTTCCTTATTACGTCTCCTGCATTCCTGGCTAGCCTTCCCTGGATCATGTCCTTCAATTACAGTGAACTCTTGTGCATTCATGACCTCTCCATTTCTCTATAGTGACATCCTGGGACCACATATATTGGTTTATAAGGCCCTGCTTGGTGGGGCCTTCCTTATAACAATAAAAAAATAAAGTTTATTTAAACCTTGAAAAAAATCTTCAAAACCTACCAGGCATCACTGAGAAAAAATTAAATATTAAATAAATATAGAGATATATTACATTCATAAATTGAATGACTCAGCACTGTAAATATGTCCATTATTCCCAAATTGAGCTATAGATTCAATGTAATCTATATTAACATATCAGCACTTTTAGGGGTGCCTGGGTGGCTCACTAGGTTGAGCGTCCGACTTCAGCTCAGGTCATGATTTCACAGTCTGTGAGTTCGAGCCCTGTGTTGGGCTCTGTGCTGACAGCTCGGAGCCTGGAGCTCTCTCTCTCTATGTCTCCCTCTCTCTATGTCCCTCCCCTGCTCATGCTCTGTCTCTTTCTGTCTCAAAAATAAGTAAAAACATTTAAAAAATAAATAAATAAATTTAACATACCAACACTTTTAATTGGAATATAATTCTATAATTGTAATGCAAAATCCATACCCCAAGAATATAAGATTGAACAAAGATTCCAGATACAAAATTATATATATATATATATATATATATATAAGCTAATGAAATCCTTTAAATTAAATTGAAACTCAACAAAATAAATCTATGATGATAGAAGTAAGAATAGTAGTTATCCTTTGGGTTGGAACGCTGTGACTGTGAGGTGGTAGAAAAGCTCTCTGAGGTGCTAATTATGTTCTGTTGCTTGAAGTGTATGCTGGTCACATGTTATTATTGAACTATAAAATTATATGTTCAGTTTTATAAATGTATCTATGTTTAAGTAAAATTTACTAAAGTGGAAAATTCTAATTTCTACTAAAAATTATATAGGTGAAAAATGATAATGGGCACATTGTGTGTTATCTTTTTCTCATTTGCATGTACATATATATTTCCAAATGCACAAAACATATCTCCATATTATTACAATGTGCTTCAAAGTGTGTGAGATAAGACACAATTTATTTTTTCTTCCAAGGTTTTATTTAAATTCATGTTAGTTACCATATAGGGTGGTATTGCTTTCATGAATATAATTTAGTGATTCATCACTTACATGTAACACCCAGTGCTCATCACAAGTGACCTCTTAATGCCTGTTACCCATTTAACCCATCCTGCCACCCAACTATCCTCCAGTTACCTTCAGTTTGTTCTTTGTAGTTAAGAGTCTCTTATGGTTTTCCTCCCTGTCAGTTTTTGTCTTATCTTATTTTTACTTCCCCTATGGTCATCTGTTTTGTTTCAATTCCACATATGAGTGAAGTCATATGATATTTGTCTTTCTCTGACTGACTTATTTCACTTAGCATAATACACTCTACCACCCATGTTGTTGCAAATGAGAAGATTTCATTCTCTTTGAGTAATATTCCAGTGTGTGTGTGTGTGTGTGTGTGTGTGTATACCACATCTTTTTTATCCATTCATCAATCAATGGACATTTGGGCTTTTTCCATGATTTGGCTAATGTTGATAGTACTGCTATAAACATTAGGGTTCATATGTCTCTTTGAATCAGTATTTTTATATCCTATGGATAAATACCTAGTAGTGTATTTGCTAAGTCATAGGGTAGTTCTCTCTTTAACTTTATGAGGAAGCTCCATACAATTTTCCAAAGTGGCTGCACCAGTTTGTATCCCCATCAGCAGTGTAAGAATGTTCCCCTTTCTCCACATCCTTACCAACATCTGTTGTTTCCAGAGTTGCTAATTTTAGCCCTTCTGACATATGTCAGGTGGTTTAAAAACAGATTTATTGAAATACAATTCACATATCATAAAATTCACCTATTTAAAGTGTACAATTATAACTATCACCATAGTTGATTTTAGTGTATTTTTAAATTTTTTTTTAACGTTTATTTATTTTTGAGACAGAAAGAGACAGAGCATGAACAGGGGAGAGGCAGAGAGAGAGGGAGACACAGAATCTGAAACAGGCTCCAGGCTCTGAGCTGTCAGCACAGAGCCCGATGCGGGGCTGGAACTCACGGACCCTGAGATCATGACCTGAGCCGAAGTCGGACGCTTAACCGACCGAGCCACCCAGGCGCCCCGATTTTAGTGTATTTTTATCACCTCAAAAAGAAAGCCCACCCCACTGCTTTACCTATCACTTTATTTATTATGTCTTCTCTTTTGCTTGATTTGGGTTTAGTTTGCTTTTCTTTTCTCATGTGTGTAATTTGAAGAGTTAAGTTATAGATTTCAAAGTTTTCTTTTTTTCTAATGTAGGTATTTACTTTAATAAATATCCCTGTAAGCACTGCTACAGCTTCATCCATACATTTTGCTTGTAGTGTCTTCATTTTTATTCAACTAAAAATATTTTCTAATTTCCTTTTTGATTTCTTATTTAACCCATTGGTTATTTAGGTATGCACTGTTCAATTTCCACATATTTATGAATTCATCAATTTTCTGTTATTTATTTTTGAATTAATTATTTTGTTATCAGAGAAAATGCTTTGTGATTTTTCTATCCTTTTAAATTAACTGAGGTTTGTCTTATGGTCTAAAGTATTGTCTATACTGGAGAATGTTCCATGTGTACTTGAAAGAATATATATTCTGAGGCTAAGGATACAGTATTCTATTGATGCTTGTTAGCTCCACTTGGTTAATAAAGCTGTTCAAGTCTTGTTTCCTGTTGGTCTTTTTCCTGATTATTCTATCCGTTATTAAGTGAGGTATTTAAGTATCACTCTATTATTATTGAATTCTCTATTTTTCCTTTATTTCTTCCAGTGTTGTTTCGTGTTTTTTGGTGGCCAATTATTATAGGCATTTATCTTTTTAATTGTTATATGTCTGTTGTATTTCCCTTTTTATCTTCATCAGTATCCTTATTTATTTTTAGTATTAAATTATCTTTTATATGACATTAATATAACTACATCAGGTTTTTTTGTGGCTGCTGTTTGCATGTTATATCTTTGTTTCTATAGTTTTACTGGTAATCTATTTGTATCTTTTAACCCAAAGTGTGTTTTCTGTATAAAACATAGAGTTAGATATTGTTTCTTTATCCAGTCTGATACTCTGCCTCTTTGTTGAATTGTTTAGTCCATTACATTTATCATTTTAGCCACATTAAATTTATGATACTCGTTAAAGCATAGGATCTACTGTGTGGGGCATATTGGGATAGACTTTTAAAAATTAAAAAAAAAAAAACACACAAGTTGTTGGGCATTGCTCCACCAAATACTTAGAAAGAGATACATCGTCTTCTTGGCTCCTTGAAGGAATTATATACCATACTTTCTTTGGTGGTCTAACTCAGGAGTCAACAATTTTTTTTTTCTTGGACAGATAGACAATATTTAAAACTTGCTGGCATATGGTACTTGTTAATACTACTTAACTCTGTCATTGTAATTTGTAAGCAGACATAAATAATTCATAAACAAATAAACACAACTGTATTCCAGTAAAACTTTATTAACAAGAACAGATGGCCGAACCATCATTCATGGTGAGTTGAACCCTGTTCTAATTCATTTACTGTCTAATTGTTAAAGCTTTCTAGAGTAAGAAAACATTTGAATTTTGTTAAAGTTGCACTTTTGGCTTTAAGAACCAATAGATTCAATGGTGCAAGAAGTGTCTCTGCATATGAGGATGATCTATGAAGCCCTCTGACTGTCCTCAATGATATAAGTTAGAGTGTAAAAATCAATGCATTTTTTTTTAGTGAAATCAAGGACCCTCTACAAGTAACTGTTATTATTTTGCATAATAGGTCCTTACTTAACCATGTGACACCAAATAGCCATGTGAACTGAACTGCTTATCTTGAACTGGAGAATAAGACCTACCAAATCTTTAAATTGGTTATGCATTATAATCATAGTAAGTACTCTCTGATTCAGTGGAAATTGTGTGTGTGTATGTGTGTGTGTGAGTGTAGCATGAGCAAGTTTAAAATACATAAATACGTTGCATGAGCAGATGATACACAATTTCAAGCATCTATTGCTCCTGAATTATGCACATATATTGGATTTATGGAGAATTCCCTTATGGCCAGAGCATTAAAAATCTTATTTTTGGTTTTCCTATGGTTTGGTATAACATACTGGCATATTACAGACTTATACAAGAATTCTCCTGAATGGCAGTTTGGAAGAAAAATTCTCCGAGTTGGAATGAATTGGAACAATATATCTGATTGCCCCGTTTCTGGGTGGGAAAATGGTCAGTGGCATAAATTTACACTGATTCAAAGACAATGGCTGAACATTAACAAATTAATGAGTGTAAGACTGGTTCACCTACTATATTCAATTTTAGAACAAAATATATGAAAAACATTTAGACAAAATATAAGGAAAAACTATTTTTAGACAATAAAAAACATACAGAAAGCTGGTTTTGAGAAAAGAAAAAAACATATATGAATAATATATTCATTTTATCTTTTTGCTTAGGACACTTTATTAACCACTGCACATAGAAACCCCAAACAGAGAGCAGTGGGAACACTGAAGAAAGGGGATGGATAACAGATTTGATGACAACAGAAGTGGCTGGATTTTGCAGGGCAGGGAATTGAGGGAGCAGCATGGAGTTGGAGTTCCATAAATCTGCACTTTGACTCTTTGGGCAAATAATAAACTCTACATGACCAAGACAAGACTCCACAAAGTCTGGCAGAGAACACACATTTGAGGACCTTGAGCTGAAGACAGATGCTAGTGATGAAAAGATTTTTGGAGACAATAGAATTCTACAAACCAGGAAAAAACCTTGCTAAATTCTCTAGACATTCAGTTGAGGTCCATGAAAGTCTGTCCTTTGGAGTAAAGCTACCGCATCTATGCAACAAGGCTTTATAGACATGTCCTAACAAACCTGGAAACCAAGCCTGTATACGATCAAGGTGAACCACCTGTAAATAAACTGCTTATCAAAACAAACTCAACATTTTTTAAAGGAAGATCCATAGATTAAATTTTGAACAATGAAGCACTCCTCCTGTCCTACATATAACCAGTTATTACTTGATATATGAAGAAGCAGAAAAAAGTTAATGCATTAGCAGTAAAGGAAAAAAAAAGAGGCCATGGAGACAGGGCAAGGGAGAGTTGAATTAAAATAAAGTTTCAATTATGCAAAATGAATTAGTTTTAGAGAACTTCTATACTGCAGGATGGCTATAGTCAACAATAGCAGTGTAATAAGCACTTAAAAATCTGTGAAGAGGTTATGTCTCAGGTATTCTTACCACAAAACAACAATAAAAGGACATGGGGAACTTTTGAAGGTGATGGTATGTCTATTATTTCCTATTAGTGGTTTCATGGATATATGCATATGTCCATACTTATCAAATTGTTTATATCAAATATGCAGTTTTTTTGTATTTCAGAATACTTCAATAAAATGTAAAAAAAGAAAAAATAATACAAAGAGACCCAGAAATGTACATATATTGGAACTAGAAGACAATTACTTTAAAATGATAAAAAGAAGGAATATATTTGAAACCTAAGGAATTCTCTGCAGCTCCTCTTAATGTTTATATATTCTAAGATAAATTAAAAAGAATATCATAACATTACAGTACAGTCAGGACCACTAAGACTCAGATTTCTTTAGTATGAAATTTTGATTCAAATTACCAAGTAAAGAAACCTAACCAATGTAGGCATGCTGAGAGTAAAGGGACCATGGAATGGTTAATGGAAGAAGGAAGTAATAAATATAAATATAAATATAAATATAAATATAAATATAAATATAAATATTCCCTCACAATTCCTAATCAGTATTCAAATTAAATATTAAACAATTTTCTACTCCTTTACTTACATTTCACTTTTTTTTTTTAAAATGTAATATCAGTTTTGGTTAACACAGGTGATATTGGAATAAAACAAAAAAAGTAATAGCCATTATTAATCAGAAGTAGATATAAGACCAAATTGTGTTTTTCCTTTTGGGGAAGATGCTGAGAACACTTTCATTTTTTTAATTGGTTAGAGTGAAGTACAGTTTATAAACAATAAAGTTTACCAAGTTTAGTAGAATTTCATGAATTTTTATAAATACAGTATATAACCACCAACATAATCAATACATGAAATATTTTTATCACTGGAGAAGTTCCCTTTTGGTAATATTCTTCAAAAATTATACAAAATAGAAGTATATTAAATCCCATAAACAGAGTAGCAAATGAGTGGGCATATGTTTTGGTTTGTTTTGTTTTAATGCTAGAAATCATGATCTTTTCCTATATACAAAATAGAATTTTAATTCTGAAGTTGTAACAATGGCTAAAATGTCTTTCCCATTCCTTTGTTACCTGTAAATTTTACCTTTTCAAAAAGTGTCTGATATTATTTAAATCTTTTCATTTGCAAGATATATGATGGCAAATGATACTCTAACAACTTTCTTGAAAGTTGAGTTTACACATTAACTAATATTAAATGGCAAAACATTTTCTTAATTTAACAGTTTACTTTTTTATATAAAATTGACTAACAACAATGCAGATAAAACATTTTTGGTTATGTTTTAATTCAAAATAAAATCACTTTGGTTGATAATCATATTAATATTTAAGATTAATTCATATTAATTGCACTAATCATGATATTATGTTGCTTTTACGTACTCCTTTTACTATTATTTCACCTCATCTTTGCAATAATCTAGTAAAGCAAATACTTTGTCTGTATTTCTATACATTAGTTAAACTAAGGCCCAGAGATATTACTTAACTTGAGCAAGACTTATGAAATGACAGAGATATCTTTCAACATTTGGTCTTTTTACTCTAAAAAATATTTCTACTCTCCTAGGATGCCACATTTTAAATAAATAATTAGTTATTTATTAACCAGTATTAGTACTGGTTATTAAGCAAAAAATGGAATGTAATGCTTTTGTGGATTGATTGCATATGAACCCCAAGATATCCTTGATAAAAAATTAGCATCTTCAATGATTTGACTTGCAAAATGATTTTAAGTCATACCCAATATATCATTATTTTTGAAACATTTACTGAAGATTTTGAAGAGAAAATCCATATCATTTAATTTAAAATCTATCATTAAGTTTATTTTTTCCCCAAGGCCCTCTACTCCCTGACCCTAGGGTTTTCTTTTTCTTTTTCCAGTGTTTGGCCCTATCTGTTCTCATCTGTTTATTACTCAGAAACCTAGCTTCCATCTAACCTACTAAATGAGTCCCTGAAGACTCATTCATAACTGATTGGAATATAAAACATATTCTAAACAAAATTCTAAACTGATTAAGTATAATATTCATACCAGTTGCTAAAAATGTGAAAGCACCCCATATATAATTATATATGGAAAATTAATTGGCATTTGTATTATTTTGGACATTCTTGAAGGAAGTACTTACCTACCTGGTGAGAATCTTTATTGGTGTCACCTTCTGGTATCTTTTGAGGAGCAGCAATAGGTATCATTTAACATTACTACTATATTAAAGGAAAATGCTGTGTTTGTTCATTGCTGTATAACAATATTGCCACAAACTTAGCAGCTTAAAACAGACATTTATTATCTCACAGTTTCTTTTGGTCAGGAGTTTGAGCACAGCTTAGCTGTATACATTGCTTAGGTTTTTATAAAGCTATAATGTAGGTATTAACTGAGAATGTGGTCCATTGAGGTTTCCCTGGGGAATAAATAACCTGCTTCCAAGCTCATATGATTGCTAGCAGCATTAAATATTTTGTGAGCTCTTGGCTGAAGGCTGCTGTAAATTCATAGCTGACATTTCTGATTGCTTTCTCAAAAACAGCAAAGGAGAGGCTCACCTAGAGAGACAGACATTAGTATCTATGCAATGTAATTACATACATCCCATCACCTTTATCCTATTTTATTTGCCATAAGTAACTTACAGTTCCCACTCATAGAAGGCCATGAACACTAGGAGGTTGGAATGATGAAAGTCATCTTAGAGTTTTCTGCCACAGTTGGACTACATATTCGGGTATTATGGTTGAATGCTTCTGAGAAGCACATGTATTCCAATAGAAATTTGTTCCATTACTTTGATCCATGCTATTTCTTAGAGACAGTTAATTGTCCCCAAACGTTGTAAAGATAATAAATAGAAACACTAAATGTGATATGTTTTTTTAAAAAATTAAAGAAACAAAATTAAGCAAGAGAATCAGGAAGCCAATTTTACAAGGACCTTTATAAAGTGGAAATGAAAGTCCCTATTCTCCTCCCCAAATCTAACTGGCTTCATAGATACCAGCAGCATGGATACAGAAAAAGATATTAAATGAATGCATTAATCTTCTATAATTACCATACCAAGTTACCACAAATTCAGCAGTTTAAAACAGTATTCCTTTATTATCTCCCAACATGTGGATCAGAACTCTGGGCACAGCATAGATCAGTTGGTTCTCTGTTCCAGGTTTCACAAGGTGGACATCAAGGTGTCTGCAGGACTGCATTTCTTTTGGAGGCTTTGAGGAAGAATCTCTTTTCAAGTTCATTCAGGTTGTTGGTCTAATTCAACTTCTCACAGTTTTAAGATGGAAGTTTCCATTTCTTGGCTGTTGGTTAAAGGTGACTTTCACTTTCTTAGAGGCCACCCACATCTCTTGGCTTCTGTCCACCTTCCTCCATCTTCAAAGCCAGCAACAAGGAGTCAAGTCCTTTACATTCTTCAGCTCTCTCTGATCACTCCATTTGCCTCCTTACTCCTCTGCTTTGAGTCAGATAAAGCTCTTGGATTTTAAGAGTTTTTTTTTAGATTAGGCCCCTCCAAGATAATCTCCCTATTTTAAGTACAACCATAATTACATCTCCAAGTTCCTTCTGCAGTCTAATTTATTCAAAGTTTGTGGGGATTAGGGCATGAGCATCTTTTGTGGAGGTTTTTTTTCTATTATAATAAACTACAAAATGACAATGAAGTCATGATGGGATTTATTTTGCTATAAAATAAAAAAAAACTTTTATTATTTTACTATCCCAAGGGACAGTATAATCTGATAATACAATTAAATGGCAGAGATTTAAAACCTTTTAAGAGTTTTTGTAATCTCAGTTTCATCCAAGAAAGTACAACTTCTCCAGAAGCCTTTCATTGTAACTAATCTCAGCAACAGCATTATTTTTAAGGCAGTGAAATATAAGCTGATTATAAAGCATTTTGGCATCTCCTGTACAATCTTTGAGCAGTCCTTGGATTTAGGAGAAAAATGTTGAGGAGGCCAAAATCCTTTCATGCAAAATTATCTATTGGCTTGGCAACATAGCAGTAGTCAATACTTCATAAAAGCAATGCCAAAATTATTGCTTACAGGAATTGAGAGGTGTTTATTTTTGCTGTTTTTGTTTCATCTGAGTTCTTAAAGGTATCAAATGGTCCTGAGAGTTGATATATTTTGTGTGTTTGTATTTGGTGAACTTTAAGTAAATCAGCAACTGTATGTCACTTCAGGATGTGCTTCCCAGAGCAAAGTTATGTACTCACTGACCCTGAGAAGGATGTCAACAAACACAGCAATAATAGCTTATCTTGTCTGAATGCTTTCGCTATAAAACACTCTGCTAAGCACTTTCATGAACTACCGCACTTAATTCTGATTGATAGTAGGCATTTTGTCCCAAGTACAAATATGAGAAAACAGTTTAACTTGTTAAAATTCATACTACTAGTACCTAATAGATCTGGGTGTCAAACCATCAATATCTATTTTTGCCACCTAAAACGTTAATTTTTATTTTCTACCTCCTACACAAACATACACACATGCCCACAATCATGGACATGCAAAAGGTGTATGTCTAACATCAAAAGGTACACACTACCAGCACACATAAAGACTTAAAAGACTTCAGTGTTTGTCCCTAGCTCACACCATGGTTCACTGATGCTGAAGATCAGCAAAGATTATATAAACATTTATTATGATTGGTTTTAGAAATTCTAAAACTTTATTTTCTTTTAGGAGACATCTACATTCATTATTTTCCTATTATGTTAAAGTTTGAAGTGAAGTTATGCTGCTACTTTTGACAGGACCTCTGATTATACAAGTTAGCTTAAAGTGAGACCATGATTAAGATATGTTGATAAGGAAAATGCAGCAAATTACAAAATTAAGTTATATCACCAGTTCTATAGATTCTGGGTGCCATAAGGGGCATTTTGTTAAAAGAGATGTTAAATGAGTTCCTGAAGGTTTGAAATATTTGGGACAAAAAACACTGGCTGAACTCCAAGATATCAGATAATTGAACTTAGCTTCTTTACTGGAGTAATTAGGCCTAATTTGCATAGATAAGGTCATTTGAACAACTTTCTAGTGGAAAATAAAGCTAATTGAGATTAATGACTCTTAAACACATCGTTCCTTTCCTCTATTTAGCATATCAAGACAATATTTCCGGGAGAACAGAAAATGCTTCAGGAATTCTATTAGGCAGGTAGGGGTAACAGGCTTTTTATTCTTCACTCATTTTGTCATATATAACATTTTTACAAGTTTCTATAAAACATATCAAATTATCACACAAAATATTTTTTAAAAAACACGGTTTATAAATATAACAATTTTTTTTGATTTTCAGCAATTTCTGTGACTTCACCTTAATTTTTTATATTCATTCATTTTTCAGTATATTCACACACTTCTTTTCATATATAACTCCTACAAGTTTGATGTGATTTTCTCCTCTTTTAAAGATGAACACACTGATGCTTGGGGAAATGAAGGTCCTTACTAAAGACTATACAATTACTAAATAGTCATGCCAGGATTTGAAATCAAGTTTCTTCAATTTCCCAAACTACTTAAAATCCTAAACTAAAATAAAGAGAATGAAACACATACAATTTGCCAAATGTAGAGCAATACAATTTTTTTTGTTTATGTTCTCATTATACTTCATACCAAATAAAAACAGGAGATAAATACATATATTTATTTTGAGCAGTTGTATGGTATATATAGACATTGAAAACATGAACACATTAAAATATATTTTTAAAACTGCATCAGAGTCTCAATTTTATAAAATATTCCAGTAGTGATGTTTAGAAAGAGAAGGTAATATATTTGCTCTACCTGCAATGTTTGGGTAAGTATGTACGTTGAATGAACTTGGTTCTATGACAATGTATTGATTAATTGACCTTGCATTAAAACATCACACTGTAAAGATAACTGAAAGTAAAACAAATCTGTGGGTCTAAACTAGGATACAAACTCCCCCCTTTCATAGAACACATATAGGCAAGCATATGAACTGAATAACTAAGTGTGACCCAATGATTAAAAACAAAAAGAAGACTGCTACTCTGTTATAGGCTGAACTGTGCTCCCCCTCTATTCCTATGTTGAAGCCCTAATCTTTGGTACCTAGGATTGTGACTGTATTTGGAGATAAGGTCTTTAAAGAGGTTATTAAAGTAAAATGAAATAATTAGGATGGTCCCTAAGCCAATATGACTGGTGTATTTATAGGAAGAAAAGATTAGGACTCAGAGAGAGAAAGACATCAGATCTATGCATGCAAAGATGAGGGACAATATTTTGGATGCTGTCTTCCCAACCTTAGCAAAATTAAATTTCTGTTGCTTAAGCCACCATGTCTATAGTAGTTTATTATGGCAGCCTTAGCAAGCTAACATACAGCTCTTTCCATTAAAACACTTAAAGTCCAGGGCATCTGGGTGGCTCAGTCAGTTAAGCATCTGACTCTTCATTTTGGCTCAGGTCATGATCTCATGATTTGTGAGATCGAGCCTTGCACCTGGCTCTCCACTGAGAGTGCAGAATCTGCTTGGGATTATATCTATCCTTCTCTCTCTGCCTCTCCTCAGCTTGCACTCTTTGTCTCTCTTTCTCAAAATAAACTAAAAAAATAAAGCACTTAAACTCCTTTTTCAGTGAATCTGATAATTACACATTAGCTTCTACACAAATCTATAACAAAATGTCTACATTATAGAATTTATAGGGATCACATCATAAGTTTCTTAGAAAAAATTCAACTCAAAATGGTAAGACTTTTAGCTCTTTCATTCTTTCTTTATGGCTTTCTGAGGTTGGGGTTGTCCAAAGTCATTACTGCCATATGTATCTCAATGTTTCTTGTGATGCTCTGATTGTAAGTCTGATACTTAGTCTGGCTAGTGTAGACTATCCCTAGTCTTATGTAAGGACCAGATGAGTAAACCATGAGATTGTGGCTAAGGGGGAAAAAATAGAGCAATGAAAGATAGTTTGGCATCTCCAAAGAAGGGTATTCCAATTACCTATTGCTACAAAATATATTACGATAAAATTTAGTGGCTTAACTCATCAAAATTTATTACTTCACAGTTTTTTTGGATCAGGAATTCAGGTGCTGCTTAGATAGGTTCATCTAGCTCAAGGATTCTCACAAAGTCATGATGTAGGTACTGCCCAGCACTGGAGTCACCTCAAAACTCAACCAAAGGAAGATTTATGTTCATGCTTGAAGCAGCTGCTAGCATGGATAGAGTCTTTGTTGGCTATTGGCAGAAAACATCAGTCCTTGCCACGTGAATGTCTCTATAAGCCTACTCAAAACATGGTAGTTAGATTATAGTCAACAATATTGTATTGTAAACTTCAACGTTGCTAAGACATTAGATCTTATTTGTTCTCACCATAAAAAAGAAATTGTCATGTGACTCAATAGAGGTATTAGCTAACTCTATGATGGTTAATTGTTTAGCAATATTTAAATTTGTCAAATTAACACATTGTATACCTTAAACACATACATGTCAACTATATAAAATTTTGGGGACAAAATGGTGGAAAAAAACCTGAAAACATATTACTGAAATAAATTAGACTGGCTACTAATGCATGAGTGAGACAAAAGAAAGTAGGAAAACCAGTGGTATCATGAATAACTGAGCCTAGAAGAGGAAAAGGGCCAGAGAAGACATAGGATTCAGTAGTGTTGAGGAGGAAAACCTTCCTCTGCCCTACGAGATTCTTCCAGATAAATTTAGAATCAAACTGACAGATTAACATGAGACAGATAAACAGGAGAAAATCAAATTTAATAAGCATACATATGGGGAATCCACACAGACATAAAATTCCAAAGACAATGAGGGAACGTCATGAAGCTTTTATGAGCTAAGCAGATGGGTAGGGTCCGAAGATACAAAGGGCAGAAAGGCCATTAGAAAGAGGTGAAAGGAAATGTTTGGAAAAACAAGCTTTCCCTATTATGTAGATAAGTTCCTTAGGTAAAAGGGAGTCTCTGTTAATAGCTGTCTTCCTGGTATAGGTTCTTCTTAGCAAAGTAAATTTAGGCAGTTGAGTGGAATACAGAGAATTTTTTCTGCATCTGCTGGTTTTCTATTACTTTTAAGTCAAAATAATCTTTATGCCACAGTGGGCCATCTTGGGGCAGCCTACCCTGGACCTCTAGAGTAGTAATAAACAAAACGTAGGGATTGAAAAAATGGAGTGAACTAGAAAACAGGAATACTTGATATAGATAAAAAACTGTGGAAAATTATCTAGTTATTAGAAAATCTACAATGGCACTAACATCATGAAATAGTTTTGATTTTTTCCTAAATATCAAAGAAATTCTGACCTAGGAGACTTGTGTGATAATCATTTTTTTTTTTTTAAATCAGAGATAATGTTCTCTACATAGATATTATAGATATGCTATTTCCATTTACATATTTTATATCCTCACATTATAAGCTTGTTCCCTATGAATAAGTCACTCCAATAATTTTAATGGCATCAAATAAATAAATAATAAACACATCAGGTCAAAACCTAGTTCACAGAAACGTTTTTAGTTGAAACTATAGAATTAGACTTCTGTTAACATCGTTTTTTTTTTCTTTTTTAAAAAGTTTATTTTATTCTCGTGTACACAAGAGGAGGGGTCAGGAGCCGGGAGAGAGAGAGAGAGAGAGAGAGAGAGAGAGAGAGAGAAACCCAAGAAGGCTCCATGCTGTCAGTGCAGAGATAGATGTGAGGCTTGATCTCACCGTGAAATCATGGCCTGAACCGAGACCAAGGGTCAGATACTTAACCAAATGAGCCACCCAGACACTCCTCATTCTTTACTTTCTTAAAACAATTTCTATAACATACTTTTCACTTTATAGATTTTGATTAAATATATAAATTATCTACTATGAATATTTTGATATATCCTTCAATATACAATTTATCTCTAATTGAAATATGCTCACTGATCTTAAGGACTTAATGAATTGGTTAATTAGCAAATTGTAATCCTCTTCCTTTTTGCTGGAAATGTTTCAGTGATTCATTGAGCAAACAACTCTGCATTCAGCTCTCTCAAGCATTTCTTTTTCTTTCACAACTTAGTTAACTGATCCCCTGGAGAACCGAGTGTGACATATTTGGTTTTCAAAAAAGAAAGTAAGAAAAGAAAAACGAAGAAATAGAAAACCTGCATTTTGATAACCTAGCACTTATGGTCTGGGCTTCTGAGACTTTAATTAAAATAATAAAATTTTATTGATCCCATGATTACTTTACATACCTTGTTGCTTTGTGTTTTTAATTACAATTGAAAACTGTCTGCAACGTTTTATTCCTCAGACTAAGTAGCACCAGATGTTTGGAGTAAACAAAATTCAGAATATATGTGGATTATCTTTCTTTTATAGAAGAATGGGAGTCCATTTTTCCTTCCTTAGGCACCTTGTATTCATAGGTGTGTTTTATCAGTTATTATCTTTAGCTCCCTACAACATGCAAGGATAACTAAAAAAATCCCACATTAAGCTACTTAAAACATATTTTTCTTTAGTTTCCTCAGTGTCAAACTTCCATGCAATAAGTGATAATAATATGGATAAACTAATTGGTGATGTTTATTATATGTTTAAGCACAAAATTATGAGCAGAGCAGATCAGTTTCATGTTTATCAATATTTCCTAAAGGATAAAGCATGAACTTTGAAGTTTGGCAAATCTGTAGTAAGGTTGGACTAGTGCATAGATCTGGTTCTGTCTCCTGTAAGTTACTTAAGTTTTAATTTTTTTCATCAGTTAATTAGGAAAAATAGAATCTATGTGAAAGCTATTATAAAAATAAAATAAAATAATACACGTAATCAACCCAATGTCTTGCAAAATAATAATGTCATTAATGTTATTATTTTCCAACCCATATCAGTATATGCCCCTACTATGTGCTTTTCAATGTTTAGTACAAAACATGGAAGTATGCAAATATATGTCTTAGGTACTTATAAAATATTTTAAAACAACAGAATGAATACATATCTGTGACATAATGATTATTAGCAAGACTTCTTTGGTAAGACTAATTGAGTTGAAATTATCAAATTTCATGGAAATTTGGAATAAAACATGGATTTAAGTGGAAAAGTTAAAAATCCCTCTCTGTCTCTTACTCCACTCTTATTTGTTTAAGGTTCCAAGCTCTGTGAGATAGCTTGTTGCCTGGGAACCTTGACTTCCTTATTAATGAAAGGAAATATATTTAAAAAAGGAAAGATATTGAGAGGAAAAGTGGAAAAAAAAACTATCGAATGAGGAGAATATAGGGTGTTCTTCTTAGAATTCCCTGTTTAATGCACAGTGAAATTCAGAGGCCAGTAATACACTCAATGAAGTGTAGTAAGAAACTGAATTATCACCTAATATTGGGATAATTTGCCTACCATATATCTAACAATAAAGTGGAGAAGATCCCAAGATATATGTTAAATAATCTGTCAGGTTCTCAAACAGAATTCAACAGAGAAATGACTTTAATATATGCAATAAAATGTCATTGCTGAGCATATAATTTAGTTTTTTATAAATATATACAATTTGAAGGTCAAGCTTATGTGTGCCAAGTAATGTAAAATTATATGTCAATCATTAAATATAATACCTGTATTATACATATAAATATAAATATATATATAAATATATATATATGACAAAAATATGTAACACACTTAATGTAAGGCCAATATAGGTCAATAAGTCAGTTAAATACATGAATGTTTTTGAGTTTTCTTATAAATTATGTAATATTATAATTAATTTAGGTAATTCTTAAAAATATCAAATTCATTTTCCTTGAACTTTACACTTATAATGAATTTTATACATTTTATTCTAAAATGAAAAAACTAATATTCTTTTATCTTTGAGCCTTCTAAAACTGTTTAATTAAAGAATATTCTGACTGGTGGGAGGTGATATCTCATTGTGGTTTTGATTTGCATTTCTTTGATGATTAGTGATATTGAGCATTTTTTCATGTATCTATTGGTCATCTGCATGTCTTCTTTGGAGAAATGTCTATTCAGGCCCCCTACCCATTTTTAATTTTTTTTCAATGTTTATTTATTATTGAGAAACAGAGACAGAGCACAAGCAGGGGAGGGGCAGAGAGAAGGGGAGACAAGAATCTGAAGCAGGCTCCAGGCTCTGAGCTGTCAGCACAGAGCCTGATGCGGGGCTTGAACTCACAAACCACGACATCATGACCTGAGCTGAAGTCAGATGCTTAACCGACTGAGCCACCCAGGCGCCCATCCCTGCCCATTTTTTAATTGAATTGTTTCTGGTTTTACTGCTGAGTTGTGTAAATTCTTTATATATTATGGATATAAATCCCTTATCAGATATATCATTTGCAAATATCTCTTTCTGTTCACTAGGCTGCCTTTTTGCTCTGTTGATGATTTCTTTTGCTGTACAAAAGCTTTTTATTTTGGTGTAATCAACTCACATCAATTAGAATGTATCATAAAGACAAGTGTTGGTAAGGATGTGGGGAAAAGGGAGCATTTGCTGGAGGGAATATAAGTTAGTGTGACCACTGTGGAAATATATGGAGGTTTTTCAAAAAAATTAAAAAAAAAATAGAAGTACAACATGATCCAGTAATTCCACTGCTATGTATTTGCTCAAAGAAAATGAAAACACTGATTTGAAAAGATATATGCACCTCTATTATTTACTGCAACATTACTTACCATAGCCAAGATATGGAAGCAATCCAAGGGTTCATGGAGAGATGAATGGATAAAAAGATATTGTATATATAAACAATAGGATATTAACCATAAAAAAAATGAGATCTTGCCATTTGTGACAACATGGACAGACTTACAGGGTATAATGCTAGGTGAAATAAGTCAGAAAGAGAAAGACAAATGCCATCTGATTTAACTTATATGTGAGATCTCAAAAAATATAACAAATGAACAAATGAACAACGACAACAATAAAAACCGACTGTTAAATGCAGAGAACAGACTAATGGTTGCCAGCAGGGAAGTGGAAGGGGATGGATGAAATAAAAAAAGGGGATTAAGAGCTACCAACTTCCAGTTATAAAATAAATAAGTCAAGAAGACGAAAAGTATAGCATAGGGAATCAATCAGTAATACTGTAATAACATGGTGTGGTGACTACATTCTTGCCATGGTGAGCATTGAATAATGAATATAAGTTTCAAATCAATATGCTATATATCTGAAATGAATATAATATTGTATGTTAATTATATTTCAATTAAAAAATAACTAGATATTCGAAAGGCAAACTACCAAAACAATCTGCATTTACTTATCCATATAAATTAATAATTTTATTATAAATTTCAATAAGAAAAATACATAAAATACATTGGCTGCTAAACTATTTTTAAAAAAAACTTGTATTTCATTTATAAGATAACAATAATTTAAATGTTAGTCTTCTAGTTTTGTTGATTCACTTATTAAGTAAATATTATTAAATCAAACTTTTAAATTGTCAATAACAAAATTTACTAAGTGATCCACTATTTCACTTTAAACATAAATCATAAATTTTGAAGATAATTTTATTTGTCATAAACTAAACAGTTTCTGTTTCTTGAAATTTTATTCTACTGGAATAACTCTATTTTATCTTTATTGCTTTTTGAAAAGAGTTAAAATTACCACAAAAAATTATAAAAATAAAAGGTCTAATAAGTGAGAAACTCAATTTGCATAATACTTAGATATATTGTAGCATAGCTGTCAACAGCACATATTTAATATTTATTTTTTAAAATCCTTGTTACAATAGGGCAAAATATGAAGATATCAAGGAATGTAATGTCAATTTTCTAACACAGAAATTAACTGACATTCTACAAAAAAGCAAAAGAGAAGGAAACAGAAATTGAATTTGAGGTTTTTCCCCTTCATTATTCTAGTGTTCCAGCAAACACTACTCAGTCACCATATATAGATGGGCTCATCAGTGTCCTAAGGTTAGGAATAAACTTCATGTTAAGCAGGGCATCTTTAGGAAGATATCTAACTTGACAACAGAACATCAGGTTAGCACTACTCTGGTCATCATTCTGACTATAACATGAGCTCTTGTATTGCTTTATACCAAATATGTTTTTTTGTTATTTGTCTTTTGTTTCTTTTCCCTAGCTTCAGACACTGGCACGCTGACTTCCTGCATGCACCCACACGCTGAAGTTTTGGCCTGGCCCCTGGCTTCAGCACTAATGACTCATTGAAAAACCCTATTAAAAGACTGATAACTAAACCAATTACTCAATTTCCTCTAAAAAATCATTATGATTAATCCTATAATACATTTGTGTACATTTGTGTATCAGTTACCGTCAGTTACCAGGTGAGCCATCATTATCTTATTTCTCATATCACTATACCTTGTGTTGATTCTTTTACCAGACACCATCTCCTACACTGTTACCCCCACCAAATAAAAATCACACTATGTCCTCAGGAACTCATAAATATTACCTGTAAATTCTCCCATATTTATTCTTTGTTTCTTTATACAGTTTTTCTTGCTGGAACTGAATTTGAGATGTCCACTAAAGACACTGGGTACAGTCTTCTCAGAGTGAGATTTTTTTTTCTCCCCCACATTACATACCCATATCCTGAAGATGTGTTGATTGTTTTCTATGCCCCTCACTCTTTTATTATACACTTTTATACTTCTATTTATCCCTCCAACCTCAAAATATCCAATTGGATTGAAATAATTCTTCATGACTTCAATATCTATGAAGATACATCCAACACCCTGGTTTCTCTTTGCCTTTTACCTCATCACTTCTGAAGATTTCTTTCTTCACCTCACTGCAACCTTTCATTCTTCCCTTGCTCATTTCCTAGACATTTTCAACCAAATATAAGTATACCACTTCAGCAAATAACCCCTGAAGCCTCTTCCTCTGCAGTAGCATCTCCTAACTTACCAGCTATTTTCTACTACTCCAATGTCAAATTTTCTTCAACTTCTTGGTGACTTTCAGGTATTATCAACCATTATCTCATGGTCTCTCTTACTCCTTAAACTTCTTGTTTTTAATAGTCTATTGCTATATAGTCATTTCATTGCAAATAGTTTCTCTTCATTTCCCTTCTTCATGCTAACAACTCTATTTAAACTAAGAACTTTATTCTAAGTTGTGAAATACAGCACCCAGACTCAAACCAACTCAGATGAATGCATATGTAGAAATACACAACTATGCGAACCACTCTTGCTTCAAGTTTAAAGCCACAGATTTGTACTAAGTTATTTGACCCCCAAAATACTATGTTATTCCAATAGGTTAACTTCCTCACTCTGGTAAACAAAGATCACTTTAACATTCCCTCATTATCTTGCTTTCAGTCAATGACTTGTCTAAAAAAAGAAAAAAAAGCAACCTAATTATTCACAAAATATCTTCATTTGGGTATACTATATCTCCATTTATTTAGCCTTTCATTTTTTTTCCTCTTTATGCCTAAGTCCAAACTTTTAATTTTTTCACTATACTGAATTGCATCTTGTTACTGAAAAATTTCATACACTTATCTCCTTTCCTTGTGCATCACTGTTTTTATCCTGTACTACACATGTTAAGTTTCTCAAAAACATAAGTATTGGACTTATACTTTAGACATCTCTAACAACTGAACAAATTATCTGTTCCATTTCATATGCAGTCTCCACAGAAATTGTTTATGTTTACTGTTTCTAATTATTCATGTTCTAGTCTGTCTTCTCCCTTCAGATTTTCATCCCTTTGTACCATCATTCTTTTTAAGTCCACAAATGGCTACTAGCTTGAGTCTAAAAGCACCATTCTTATCAAGTTCATGAATGATTTGACTTTGTAAACACCTTCTTTTCAAGTTTACCAAATACTTTTCAAATTCAATCATTTATATGCTTTAATCCTACTTGGAGTCCCAGCAACTTTGACAAAATCATTACTTCCACCTTATTGAAACACTTTAATGTCTTGTCTAAATGACCTCATTAAACTCACAGAATCTTCATTTCCCATTTATAAAAGAGGATAATTATCTTGCAGGATTGTTATATGATTCAGTGAGGTAATATATGTTAGACATCTACCAGTGGCTGGCTTAGGATGGACTCAGTCAAGAGAAGCAGATGTAATAGTAATTAATTCCTCAAACATTCTAATTGGTCTCTAGGTCTCATCCATGTTTTATGAGATGCAAGTTAGCAGGAATCATCCTATTTTATATACTGTTTAAAACCAAATCTGAACACAAACATAACAAAACTTTTGCAACATAGCAGTAAACATTTATTAAAATAATGAATGATTTCTCTTGGTGAAACAATTTTTTTAACCAAAAAGTATAACTAATCAGTTTAGACCCATCTCTTTCAGCAGGACAGGTGGAAAATTTTCTGTGTTCTCGCTTTATGCAGAACGTAGCCCTGTCTTTTCAATTGGTTAGAAACATCTTTCAGTACCCACCTAATAGATGATATTGAAGACTTAATTTCTTTAGAACATGGAGCAGTAACTTATCACTGAGAAGACAGTGATGAAGTCCCTGAATACTTTCATACTTTCTCTCTACACTCAAACTGTGTCAATTCACAAAATATATTTCATCTGTAAAGTATAAATTTTATTATATTTAGAGGTTTAATTACAGACAAATTGTTAAATTGCTTGTGTATGTAGACAGGCACATTCCTAAAAGCGAAAATACAAAATCTATATATATCAAATTTAATATGTTCCTTAAGGACATCCTCCAGCACAAGTCTCTGTATATGACCCAAAATATAGATTTACAATGGTTTACATCACCCATATGTAGCACCGATTCTAATCTCTATATGTCAGAATTATGCATACTTGAAGTCTTCTATGGACTTTCACTTCAGTTGTTATTCCTTTCTTTTTAATGTTTATTTATTTTTGAGACAGAGAGAGACCGAGTGGGGGAGGGGCAGAGAGAGAGAGGGAAGCCCAGAATCTGAAGCAGGCTCCAGGCTCCGAGCTGTCAGCACAGAGCCCGACAGGGGGCTTGAACTCACAAACCGTGAGATCATGACCTGAGCCGAAGTCAGTCACTTAACCGACTGAGCTACCCAGGCACCCCGTTACTCCTTTATTTTTTTTTTAATGTTTAATTATTTTTGAGGGGGGGGGGTAGTGTGTATGAGCAGGGGAGGGACAGAGAAGGGGAGACACAGAATCCGAAGCAGGCTCCAGGCTGTAAGCTGTCAGCACAGAGCCAGACGTGGGGCTCCAACCTATGAACCATAAGATCATGACCTGAGCCAAAGTTGGACCCCCAGTCGACTGAGTCACCCAGGCAACCCCAGTTGTTGTTATTTCTTATTAAAGGTAGACTCTCTGGATGCAACCCATTACAAAATATTATTCCTTTATTACCTTCATTCCTTTTAAACTATTGGTGTGATGTTCACATAAATACAGAAATAGGAAACTAGTTTTATAGTAGCAAAAATATTATATGATAATTGTTTCTTATGAGACTATAAGTTTGAAAAAATAGTAGAAAGCAACATATGTACTACTTTTTTTTACAGTGACAAATCTACATCTTATTTCGTACCTGATCTAGGTCTTCACTCCTTTTTAAAAGCTTCATTTTTTTTTCACTTGCACTCAAATATACTTATTCTCTCATATTTTCTTTTTATTTCTTTGGCAGCAAACCTCAAACTTGTTTTGTTGAATTTTCCTCATTTTTCTGAACTGTAAGTAGTAGAAAGCCTCAGAATTGGATCGCTTTCATTTTTACAATCGCACCTACTCTCTAATAAGATGCTATATTAACTCTTATTATTTTACATACTATTCATATAATGGTGACTCAAATTTTAATCTTCAAATCTGTCCTCCTACCTGAATTGCAGACTCTTACATTTAACTGGCTAAATGACATATCAACTTGGATTTCTCATAAGAATCTTAACATGCCCAAAACTATCGTCCTGAGTTCCCATTTCTTCAGTTATACCTCCTAGACAAGTGGTCCCTGTCTCATAAAACTTTAACAACATTCATCCAATTGCTCACGGAAAAACATTTGATTTCAAATATTTTTTAACAACCACTGCTCTTCATATCACTAGATAGTACCACTACCTACTCAGTAAATTCATCACTATTTAATACTATATCTTCCATTATCCTAAATTAATCTCCCTGCTTTCACTTTTGTCTACCATAAGTACCATAGTACTTTTTGAAGACTCACCTTCTTTTCCTTCCTTCCTTTTTCAATTCTGACCATGGTATATTTCTTGTTTCCTAAACATATAAACACATCCTCACCTCATAATATTTGCTAACCAAGTTTTATGCCTAAAACATGTACTAGATCAAGGCTACTCAGTGCCAATCTCAATAAAATAAGAAACTTGAGCTAGAAAAATACTAAAAATATTGCTTTCTTGATAATGACATGTTGCTTAGTTTCATCTATGATTTACATTATAATGGAAGTTTCCTTTCTAGTGCTGAATTAGTAAAAGTTCACACATTTGACCATTCTGGTCTATGTCCCAAACTTTGACACCTTTTAAATATTGACATAACTCATGATGTCACTTTATTAACATCCTTGCCCAAATATCACCTCGAGATCCCTTCCCTGAAAATCTTATATAAAATAGTACATCATCCCTTTTTTCAACATTATTTTTCTTGACAACAGTTATCATATAAACAACAAATCATCAACAACCACACAACTTATTATTTGTTTATGTTACCTGATTTTACTATTCCAATGTCTCTATCAACCTGACCTCACTATTCCAGGAGACATATTCAGGAAGACAAAAATAAAAATAATCTTATAATTTATTTCACCAACTTCCCAAAAATTCAATTAAGATGAAATTCAGATTAACCAGGAAGTAAAAGAAGATACAAAAAGTATACATGGAAACAAATGAAAAAAACATAGTAGTCTAAAACCTCTGGGATGCCACTAATTTCTAAGATGGAAGTTTATAGCAATACCAGCCTATATCAAGAAGCAAGAAAAATATCAAATAAACAACCAAACCTTGCACTTAAATGAGCTAGAAAAACAACAACAACAACAAAAACTTAAAACCCACCGAAGGAAGGAAAAATAAGAATACATAAGAAAAAAATGATACAGAAACTAAAAATATAATAGAACAGATCAATAAAACCAGAAGCTGGTTGTTTTAAAAAATCAATAAAATTGATAAACTTCTAGCAGAATTATCAAGAAAAAAAAAAGAAAAGACTCAAATAAATTAACAAACAAAAAAGGGGAGAAATAACAACCAATACCATAGAAAAACAATAATTATAAGAGAATATTATGAAAAATTATATGCCAACAAATTGGATAACCTAGAAGAAATATGTTCCAAGAAACATACAAGCTACCAACACTGAGACAGGAAGAAACAGAAAATTTGAACAGTTGGATAACCAGCAAAGAAATTGAGCCAGTAATTAAAAAACTCCCAACAAACAAAAGTCCAGGACTAGGTGGTTTTACAGGCAAATTCTACCAAACATTTAAAGAAGAGTTAATACTGGGGTGCCTGGGTGCTCAGTCAGTTAAACATCTGACTTCAGCTCAGGTCATGATCTCATGGTTTGTGAGTTTGAGCCCCACATCGGGCTCTGTGCTGACAGCCTGGGGCCTGCTTCAGATTCTGTGTCTCCCTTCCTCTGCCTCTCTCCCTCCCTCACTCTGTCTCTGTCTCTGAAGGGTAAATAAAGATGAAAAAAATTTAAAAACAAAAGAAGAGTTAATACTTATTCTTCTCAAACTTCTCAATCTATTCCAAAAAATAATATATTATATAAATAATATAATTGATTATAATATTATAATAATAATATAATATAATATAATATAATATAATAGGAAGGAAATTTTCAAAATTCATTGTATGAGGGCAGCATGACCCTAATACCAAAACCAGATAAAGACACCAAGATAAAAGAGAATTACAAGCTGATATTCCTGATGAATATAGATGCTAAAATTCTTAACAAAATATTAGCACACTGAATTCAACAATATTTTTTTAAAAAATCATTCACTGCAATCAAGTACCATCCTGATCAAAATACCAACAGCATTTTTCACAGAACTAGAACAAACAATCCTAAAATGTGTATGGAACCATAAAAGATCAAGAGTAGGTGAAGCAATCTTGGACAAGAAAAGAAAAGCTGAAGACATCACAATTCTGGACTTCAATTTATATTACAAAGTTGTAGTAATCAAAACAGTATGGTACTAGCACAAAAATAAATACATAGAACAGTAGAACAGAATAGAAAAGCCAGAAATAAACCCACAATTATATGGTCAATTAATCTTTGACAAAGCAGAAAAGAGTATCCAATGGAAAAAGAGTCTCTCCAACAATGGTGTTGGGAAAACTGGACAGCAACATGCAAAATAATGAAACTAGACCACTTCCTTACACCATACACAAGAATAAATTCAAAATGGATTAAAGACTTAAATGTGTGATCTGAAACCATAAAAATTCTAAAAGAGAACACAGACAGTATCTTCTTTGACATTGGCTGTAGCAACTTCTTTGTCAATATTTTCCTGAGGTAAGGAAACAAAATCAAAATAAACTATTGAGACTGCATCAAAATAAAAAGCTTCTGTACAACCAGCCAACAAAACTAAATGGCAACCTACAAAATGGGAGAAGATATTTGCAAATGACATATCCAATAAAACTTTAGTATTCAAAATATATAATTTATACAACTCAAAACTCAAAAAACAAATAATCTAGTTAAAAATGGGCAGAAGACATGAACAGACATTTCTTCAAAGAAGACATACAGATGTCCAGCAGACACATGAAAAAATATTCAACATCACTCATCGCGAGGGAAATGCAAATCAAAACTACAATGAGGTATCATTTGACACCTGTCAGAATAGCTAAAACAAAAAAATACAAGAATAAGTGTTGGTGAGGATGTGGAGACAAAGAAAACCTAATGCACTGTTTGTGAGAATGCAAACTGATTCAGCCACTGTGGAAAACAGTATGGAGTTTCCTCAAAATTTAAAAATAGAACTACCTTATGATCCAGCATTGTAGTACTGGGTATTTACCTGAAGAATATAAGAACACTAATTCAAAGGGATACATACAACCCTATATTTATCTAAATATTATTTGCAGTAACCAAGATATGGAAACAGCCCAAGTGTCCATCAGTTGATGAATGGATAAAGAGAAGGAGTAAATATACGTAATGGAATAGTATTCAACCATAAAAAATGATCTTGCCATTTGCAACATGGATGGAGTGAGTGAGTATAATGCTTAGCGAAATAAGTCAGTCAGAGAAAGGCAATACCATATGATTTCATTCAGATATGTAATTTAAGAAACAAAACAAATATGGAAAGGAGAAAAGTAAAAGAGAGGGAGAGAAAGGGAGAAGGAAAAATAAAAAACAGACTGAATTATAGAAGACAAACTCCCCCAGAGGGGAGGTAGGTGGCAAAATGGGTGAAATAGATGATGGGAATTAAGAAATACACTTATTGTAATGAACCCAGAGTGATGTATGGAAATGTAGAACTACTATATTGTACCCTTGAAACTGATATAACACTGTATGTTAACTAACTGGAATTAAATTAGAAGCTTAAATAAATACATAAATAATAAATGGAAATTCAAATATCAATTTTATTTTTTATTTAAAGTTCATTTATTTATTTTGTGTGTGTGTGTGTGTGTGTGTGAGAGAGAGAGAGAGAGAGACAGAGACAGAGACAGAGAGTGTGTGTGTGTGTATGTGTGTGTGTGTGTGTGTGCGCGCATAAACTGGAGAAGGGCAGAGAGAGAGATGGAGAGAGAGAGAATCCTAAGCAGGCTCTGCACCATAAGCACAGAATCCAATGCAGGGCTTGATCGCACGACTGTGAGATCATGACCTGAGCTGAAATCAAGAGTCATATGCTTAACTGACTGAGGCATGCAGGTGTCCCTCAAATATTAATTTTAAATATGTATTGCAAAATCATCATTTCCTCCCAAATCTCACTTAAAATTCTTGTTCAAACTCTCATTTCTCTCTCTACCAATTCTAAAATATCATATCATAAACTATAACCAGCTTTTAGTAAGCTCTCACAATGAGAGACTAACTTTAAAGTAGACCTCAAAAGTCATCTTTTTTATTTTCCCCCTGAGAAGCCAGAATTCTCCTAAGGTAATAGTAGTCTTACCAGGGATGCCTGGGTGGCTCAGTAGGTTGAGTGTCTGACTTTGGCTCAGGTCATGATCTCATGGTCCATAAGTTCAAGCCCTACATCGGGCTGTGTGCTGACAGGTTGGATCCTAGAGCCCGCTTCAGATTCTGTGTCTCCCTCACTCTCTGACCCTCCCCTACTTGTGCTCTGTCTGTCTCTCTCTCTCTCAAAAATAAATAAACAATATACTTGTCAGTGGGCTGTAGGCAGTAAGGGAATTTAACTTTTCATTTCCTTAGTTTCCCACATTACTGTGGCAAACACTTAAACCCCTTTCCTTTGTTCTTAGCCAGGAGTGTCCAAGGAATATCACACATATTCCACCTGCAGAGTGGGGGTGTGCCAGCCTGTATTTTGCCCTCAGCTTGCCCTATGCTCCCTCATCAATAATTTTCCATATTTCTAAAACTGCTTAGGCACACCTTAAATCACGAAAATAGAGGATATATTTCAAGTACTAAAAAAATTGAGGCTCACCTGACTATAGAAAACCATGAAGCAGCAAAGGTAGAGGAAAACTAGAGTCCCAAGGTGAATTGTCCTCAGAAGTTACCTTGGAAGTTCTAGAAATATCACAAGTGCTCATGCTTGTTGTTGCAACTTAATCCAGAGACTGATGGCTTCTCTTCTGTTTTAGCCTTCCAAATGATCAGCTAGTGCCTTTCCCTGGCTGAATCTGGTCCAGAATTTTACTAGGAAAGAGATTCTGGGAAATATGGTTTCTCTATGTTGCGGAATAGACATTAATAGGTAGTGAGAGAGATTTTATGTTCATAGTAGATATTTCACCACCAACACACACACATACAGACACACACCCAGACACACACACGGAGACATACACACTCACAGATTTAATTGTGAATCTGCTTATCAGATCCCAGAGAAGTCTTGTCCTGCCAAGCATCTTTCTATTTTGTCTGTTTATTATTTTTTTTCCTTTCTTCTTTGCAGAAGTGACTGGTCTAAGTCACATGAAAAACTATAACATACCAAAAGGGTAAATAAATATAGAAACCTCATCCATGCTAGTTGCATCACTTTGACTTTCAGGTTTTTCCTCTTTACTTTGGATCTTACAGGGAATTTGAGGGATTGAAAAATTTTTAAATAAGAGGTAAACTGACTTGAAATCCGTCTTTGTTCTTGCAATGTTGATTTTGGTTACATTGAAATTAGTTACAGTTAATTAGAAACGTCTGATTTTTACAGCAAAAGGAAACATTTTTTTCCTAAAACATTTTCCAAAAGGACATTTCTTATTGTTTGATGACCAGTTGACTAAGTCAGGTCCTATAACTTGGAAATAAAACACTGAATACATAGATAAAGCAAACACTTATGTTAAAATAATGCCTTAGACAACACTCACTAAATAGCTTCCTGAGTATCAGTCTGAGAAATACCAGGACTCTGATTTCCAAAATTCCTACAATTTATTTTTTATTTCTGTCTCCTTTTTGCAACCCTCATAAAGGCTTGAAGGAGGAAGAATCAAGTTAAATTAAGGTTCCACCAGCAAACTTCTGGGAAAAACTTGATCTAAATCATAACTTTTGCTCAGTGTCACTGAGCATGAGGCAAGCCTACAGGCCGCAAGCACCTGCCACCCTCAAGGTGGGATACATGTGATATTCCTTGGGCACTCCTGGCTGACAAAGAATGAAGGAAAGGGGAAAAACAAATGTTAACTGATAGAGATCATAGTCATGCAGGACCTGAGTCTTGATCAGTTTACAAATACCTTACTAAATTACAAGAAAAGGACAGTGTTATCAATAGCCTAATATCCAGAAACCTACAGACTCCGTTTCCTGGAGCCCCAACAAAACCCCTCCATGGTGATGTGGGAAACAAAGGGAGAAGGAATGGCAGGTAAAACTAAATTTCTTTATAACCTGCAGCCCATTGACAAATACTTGACGCTGGCAGAGTGCAACATTTCTTCAGGAACTCCCTACCATCTTAATGTTAATCCTCTGCTAGAAGGAAAGAAACTGTATCCTGTGAGTCTTCTTTAGCATATGAAAATCTCACTGGAAACTTCCCCTGGACTTTACCTCCCCCCAACTCCCAAATATATAACCAGTCTCTACATAGGGTTTGGGACAGCTCTTCCTGCCCACAGGTCTGATCCCTGTGCTTTAACAAAATCACCTTTGTGCACCAAAGAATTCCTTCTTGTCTGTCGGCTCCTGACCCCATGATCCCCTCATTACCCCAAAAACTTCATTACCACTATTGAATTTCTGTTACTTATTTGGAGTGTCCTTGCATCCCAGGAAGAACTATTATGGAAACATCATAATATAATGATCCACAGAATGGTAATAAGCAGTAACATAATTAAATACACAAAATGTATCCTACATTATGTTATAGTGATTTTTATTCTAATAGTTAAATTTCAATTCTGAGTGACCTGAAATTCGTCTTAAATGTAGGGCAGTGGTTCTTAGCAAGGGATAATTTTGCCCCTCCAGGGGAAAAATATATGAAGATATATATTTTTTTTTTAATTTTTTTTAAGTTTATTTATTTTTGGGACAGAGAGAGACAGAGCATGAATGGGGGAGGGTCAGAGAGAGAAGGAGACACAGAATCCGAAACAGGCTCCAGGCTCCAAGCTGTCAGCACAGAGCCTGACTCGGGGCTTGAACTCACGGACCGCGAGATCATGACCTGAGCCGAAGTCGGACGCTCAACCGACTGAGCCACCCAGGCGCCCCGAAGATATTTTTAATTGTCACAGCTTTCAAGTGGAAACGAGGTGAGGGGAGAGATTTACTGACATCAAATGGTTGGGGGTGAGCAATGTTATTGAACATCCTACAATGCATCCCACACATAAAGAATTATCTGGCATTAAATGCCAATAGTGCCAAGGTTAAACATACTAATCACGTGTAAGAAAATAAAATAGCACAATTTCACCAGTAATATTCTCTTTTAGAAATGTTATTGTGGTAGAGTCCCTCCCTAAGGAATGTGGTGGAGGCCTTCTCAGAAGAAAGGCAAAGTACAACGTGGCCCAATCAACTCCTATACATGTAGGCATAACTCTGACGTGACTCTGTAACTTGGACTGTGTCCAATCAGAGTATATGTGTCACCATATATGGAAGACAAAAAAGTAGAAATTGCGTAAAAGGCTATACCCTTCTGCGCTCAGGGCTCAGCCTTTTTTGGGGTCTTAGCCTGCTGAGCCAGTGCTGGCACAAAGAAAACTGCTTCCTAGAAAGAAGAGCCTTAGTATCCTGTCTCTCTGTGTGAGAATCCTGCTGTATTATCTTTTTACTATGTTTTTGCACTTGCAGAAGTAGGGTACAACAAATTAAAGTATAGAAGTGAATTTAAAGTAGGACATTTTAGTGAAACACAATTAAAGATTACTTTAAAAATTACTATAATATAAAATTAAAATTTCTATATTTTAGAAAAAGTAGCCATAAAAGATAATGTCTGGATTTCTAACCCTTAAGATCTTTACAGGGTTTTTTTTCATTAATTTGTCTCAATTTAAAGAAATTGTATTATAAAATAATTTATAATTATAAATTTCATTTTATTATATATGTCCTTAAGAGAACACAATGTGCTTTAGAGAGTCATAAATATTCATGTTTTTTATGATGAAAGAGTCATCATTTTTTAAGATCTTTATGAAAATACTACATAGGTAAGAGGTTATCGAAAAATATGACTAAGTGCAAAGTCAAAGGGAAATTTGAGTTAATGTTTGTGAATGACAGAGCCAATGAAAGGACCATAAGGCTAGAGGAAGAATATTATATTGAGTATAACACTGATTTTCCTAGAGGCAGTCACTGTGGAATGAATAGTATTGTCTCCAGGATTATTCCTTAGATTGCTTAAGCAGATGTACTATTGGCCTCTCATAAGTTTTATAATTATCAAGAGGCATGGCCCAAGGTAATCTATTTTGTTGGCCCACATAACAATGGGCCAAGTGTAGTAGTGGATCGAGGTAAAATGATAATGCCCCAGTCATTATTGAGTATCCAATCAGCCAGTAGCAAAATCTAATGTTCAGTGTCCAATATGGCATTAGTTACTGGTGTCAGCCAAATAAATAATTTATTTTCCCTAGAATCTTTATTCTGAATGTGATTTTTCCCTGCCTGCCAGGCTTCTGCTAGTAACACCATCCAAAGACTTATTGAATACCCTATTTATTGTTTCTGGATCCTGTAAACTATTGCTTTTTACGAAATAACTCACTTTAAAACTAAAAAATAGCAAGACACCAGGGTGACATCCTTGATATTCACTGGTCATTCTTTATATCCTATCATCCAGAAAATGTTGACCTAAAAATGTGGAATGGCTCTTGAAGAATCAAATGTTATAGTCAGCTGGGAGACAGCACAAGGTTACAGCGCCATCCCAAAGGATTTGGTATAAACTTTGAAGCTGTGACTTAAATATAGTGCTTTTTTCCTCCCACTACCGTATTTGGATCAAGGAACAGAGGTTACGAAGGGAAGATGCACTCTTCTCTATTATACACTGGCAAAAATTTTGCTTCCAGTTTCAGAGGACTTAAAACCTCCAAGGAAATTCTTCCACCAGACAATATAACAGTTGTGTTTTCAATTTTTTGTTTTTAATTTTTAGGGAGAGAGAGAGAATGAGTATGCAAGCATGGGAGAGAGAATCTTAAGCAGGTTCCATGCTCAGTGCAGAGCCTGATGTGGGGCTCAATTCCATGACCCTGGGATTGTGACCCTAGCTGAAATCAAAAGCCAGATGCTCAAATGACGCAGGCACTCCAACAATTTTTTTTTTTAATTTAATGTTAACACTGCCACCATTTCAATATGCACCTTCATGCCACTGAAGTAGAAGAAGAAAAGGGTATAGAAGAAGAATATGGATAAATAAGGATAAAGAAGAAGAAAATGAAATAAAAGAAGAAAAGAAAATGATCAATAGGAAATTGGATTTGATACTACACAATGAGGAATACATTGTATCTAGAGCAAACTGTCCAGCACTGTGATGCACCCTAATAAAAGTATTTGAAGTTTAAAGCAATAAATACAGGAATGACTCTCAAGGGCTCAGACTTTCTCAAGAATAAAATTTTGATCACTCAGTCTTATAAAGAACAATGGCAAGCTGGAAATTCTGGTTGAGATCAAAGGTAATAGAAATGGGTAATAAAATGAAAAAGTTATAAACAAAAATTGCATTTTCATGGCCAGCTACAGAAACTAAGGCTATAGTAAAAGCCTATATTTTCTACATTTTTCTCTTTTCCCACTCCATTTCCTCTTTCATACTGTATTATGTACTGACTGTGGTTATTTTTAGAACTTATTTTATGGGGTACAGGTTATTCAGATTTTGATTGAACCAGAGAGGAATGCACATGATCCACATGGATTCCATGTCTAAAGATTTTAGTATCTCCCTTTGGAGTGACAATGAGCATATTTATGTTTGTGTCAGGGATATTTGTATTATGTAATATAGGAGTTTGTAGATGTTGGTAGTTTTAGAAAGTAAAGAATGAGAAGCTATGTGTATATATACTGATGAGGAATATCACAGAAGTGGACCATGGTGGATATGATGAATTGACAAACATAAAATTTGGCAGTCAGAAGTAAGGCACAGATTAGTATTTCTGGTGACAAAATAACAAAGAGATTTGTATTTTTTGTTGTTGTTGTTATTGTTCTCTCTGTGACAGTATTCACAAATGTTCTAGAAACCAGTCTTTGGTTTTGTAGTATGAAGAGCCTAGAGGCTTCTGGTTGTGGCTATGGGAATATGGGTCCAGAGCCAATAGTTGTATTGATAGCTTTCCAAATGAGAAGGTAGAGTTCTCAGATTGCAAAAATAGCTCCCTTGATTACCTGGTTTGTGACTTGGTGTAATAGTTCATTTTATATGTCAACCTAACTCAGTAATAGAGTGCCCTGACATTTCGTTAAACAGAATTCTGGGTGTACCTGTGAAAGTATTTGTGGATGAGATTAATATTTGAAATGATACACTCGGTAAACCATATTGTCCTTTCTAATGCCAGTGGGCCTCATCCAATCAGTTGAAGGCCTGAATAGTACAAAAGACCAACCATCCCCTGAGGGAGAGAGAATTCCTCCTGCCTGAGAGCCTTTAAGCCGTGATAATAGGCTTTTTCCTGCCATCAGACTTGAACTGAAACATTGGCTCTTCCTGGGTCTTAAACCTGCCAGCTTTCAAACTGAAACTGTGCCATTGGCTTTCTTGGGTCTCCAGCTTGCTGGCTCACCCTAAAGATCTTGTGACTTGCCAGCCTCCATAATTGTGTGAGTTAATTGTTTATTATAAACTTCTTTCTGTGTGTGTGCATACACACATACACATATCTACATCCTATTGATTCTGGGTTGTTTTTTTTTTTTTTTCCAAAAAACTCTGATTAATACATTTGGAGTTAGAAATTATTAAAGGCGAAGTTTAATTTTTATCAGCACTTTCAATACTTTTTAGGCAGTTTATAACCTATCATTAATCCCCTTATACATAACCTAGATAAAATAGATTCTCTTCTGTGAAACTAAACTCTGAATGATATAAATGCATGTCTAAAATTGTCTTCTTTCCACCTTTATGCTTGATTAAATGTTTAGTTAATTGATTTTATACTTTTAGATTGGAAATAATTTTCTCTGAGAATTTTGAGGATCTGTCCCATTGTTTTCTCTTTCTTCTAGATTCCTATTATATATGTGGCTCCACTAAGATACTGATGTATTGATTTTTTTTTCAGACTTTTCTCTTTTTCTTGTTTTGGATGGTGTCTATTCCTGTGTTTCTAAATCAATTGTTTTCTCTCTGTAGAACATAATCTGTTATAAAACAATCCAATGGAATTTCATTTCATATATTTATCTGAAAGTTCCATTTGTTTCTTTAGCTAAATATATTAATTCTCTCATCCTTAAATTCAAAATTTTCTTTACATTATCTTTATATTCATAATTTTCGTAAATCTTTGAACATATTTGTTAGTACTATTTGAAATTCTTTGTCTTCTAGTTCTATTGTTTTATTCATGTTGACATTATGTTGTAGAGTATCTGAATAATGTTATTTTCCCTTAAGAGTACTAAATTTGTTAGGGGTCATTTAATGTTATTGAGAATCAGCTTGGTATTGGCTCAGTTATGGAGTGAACTTTACTCTAGAAGGTGCAAAATGCTACGATCTCTGGCTATCCACTGAATGTCCCAAGTGTTCAGTGTGGGTATTCTAACTTGATGGGCTAGAACTTGAACATCTCCTGGTCTTGAGTGTATTCTGGTAATTGTTGATGTTGTTCTCTGCCCAGTCTTGCTGAATTTCACAATTTATAGGCACTAATTTTTACTGAGTGAAAGAATCAAGAGAAAATGTGTGCCAATTTCTATTATGTTCTGTCTGTGTTATTCTCCCTACTAAATCACTATATACCATAAATTTAGTTGACTACTCCCCAAGTTCCAACCACTCCCACCTTATATTGGCTGTTTCCTGTAATAATAGCTTTAATTATTTTTTCCAACCTATGTTATTTGCCTTTTAACATTGTATAATATTTTCCCCATAAAGATGTTTCTATTTTTAATTTTTGTTGAATTTATTAACCTTTTTATGACCCCTAGATTTTGAATTTTAGAAAATCTTCCTCCTTTCCAAAATAAAAAAAAATTGTCACAATTTTTAAATTATGTTTTGATTTCTTTATTTTTATGTTTGTATCTTTGCTTCTTTTAAAAAATTTTCCTAATGTTCTCTGTGAGACATGAACCCAATTTACTTTCCCAAGATTACTAATAGCCTGCTCTAACACCATTTTATTAAATACTTTGTCATCTGTCCCTAAATGTGAAAAACAATTTTCTAACACTTAAATGCCATTTAACACCTGCAGTTGTGTGTTCTGCCTTTTTCATTCTAGATTTTAAGTTGCTAGTTAAATGGTAATTTATTCTATATAATTTACTCTATATATTTATCTAAATATATAGTATATAGAAATCTCTCAATAATTATTAACTAAACAAATAAATTTTTTTATTTATTTATATAAACAAAAAAGTAATTGATTCTTGCTCTAAGTATAATTCATTAATTGTAAGACATGACAGTAACATAATGTTATAAACTCTCAGAAAAGAAAATGTTAATTAAACAACTACCCAATGATACTTAATTACTTAGACTTCATTATGTACTTACATTTTTATACATGGATTTTTGTCATTTCTGTGTAAACATAAAAAGGAAAATATAAGCAAAATAAATTGTTTAAGTGAGAGGCCAGCAAACGTTTTCTGTAAAAAGACAAAAAGCAGATAGTTTAGAGTTTGCCATAGGACCTAAGTACAACTGCTCAAATCTGGCCTTGTAGCAACAAGCAGTCATAGACAAAATGGAAACTAAGAGAGATGCTGTGTTCTAGTAAACTTTTATTTTAAAAAAACAAATGACACCTTGAATTAAATTATGGACTGTATTTACCCAACTCCTGGGTTAAATATAACTCCAAAAAAATTTAAAATTCAGATTCCAAATCTTCAGAATTATTTTGACTCGGGGTCATCAATATGTTTTCTATACAGTATCATCCTCAAAATGGTCCATCAAAATGCTTTTAATGAGGCATTGTTTAAAAAAATGTGCTATATGATCTAAAGCAACACCATGCAATACAAATATAATATGAGCCATATATGCAATTTTAAGTTTTTTTAATAATCCCATTTAAAAATGTAAAGCAAATTAAATTAATAGTATTGTATTTTGTTTAATACAGTATATCTAAAATTGTATCATTCCATTATGTAATAAATGTAAATATTATTATTATATTTTATATTTTTACAGACAAATTTTTGAAATTTGGTGAATATTTTATACTTACATCCTGTCTTCATGTATACTTGCTGCATTGTAAATGTTTGTCATCCACATACTGATGGTATTTACTCTCTCCTACAGTATAAGTGTAGAGGATATTCCTCCAAGTTTGTCATTCAAATTCTGCAAATTTTACATGTTTTATTTTCCCCAAAAGTGTCCAATGGGAGAAGTTTCACAAACAATCAGGGCTTCTATTTATTACTCAAATGGCTTTTAAATGCTTTGATGACTGAATTCTTGAGGAGTACAATTGTCTGGTAATAACATGAGGAATAAAAATTATGATATAACAGCCACCTAGCTGACAGCTATTTTAAGATTTTGTTTATTACAGAGATCTAAACTGAAAAAAAATTCTTTTTATATTTTTTTCAATATATGAAATTTATTGTCAAATTGGTTTCCATACAACACCCAGTGCTCATCCCAAAAGGTGCCCTCCTCAAAACCCATCACCCACCCTGCCCTCCCTCCCACCCCCCATCAACCCTCAGTTTGTTCTCAGTTTTTAAGAGTCTCTTATGCTTTGGCTCGCTCCCACTCTAACCTCTTTTTTTTTTTTTTTTTCTTCCCTCCCCTATGGTCTTCTGTTAAGTTTCTCAGGATCCACATAAGAGTGAAAACATACGGTATCTGTCTTTCTCTGTATGGCTTATTTCACTTAGCATCACACTCTCCAGTTCCATCCACGTTGCTACAAAGGACCATATTTTTTCTTTCTTATTGCCATGTAGTACTCCATTGTGTATATAAGCCACAATTTCTTTATCCATTCATCAGGTGATGGACATTTAGGCTCTTTCCATAATTTGGCTATTGCTGAGAGTGCTGCTATAAACATTGGGGTACAAGTGCCCCTATGCATCAGTACTCCTGTATCCCTTGGGTAAATTCCTAGCAGTGCTATTGCTGGGTCATAGGGTAGGTCTATTTTTAATTTTCTGAGGAACCTCCACACTGTTTTCCAGAGTGGCTGCACCAATTTGCATTCCCACCAACAGTGCAAGAGGGTTCCTGTTTCTCCACATCCTCTCCAGCATCTATAGTCTGATTTGTTCATTTTGGCCACTCTGACTGGTGTGAGGTGATATCTGAGTGTGGTTTTGATTTGTATTTCCCTGATGAGGAGCGACGTTGAGCATCTTTTCATGTGCCTGTTGGCCATCCGGATGTCTTCTTTAGAGAAGTATCTATTCATGTTTTCTGCCCATTTCTTCACTGGATTATTTGCTTTTCGGGTGTGGAGTTGGGTGAGCTCTTTATACATTTTGGATACTAGCTCTTTGTTCGATATGTCATTTGCAAATATCTTTTCCCATTCCATTGGTTGCCTTTTAGTTTTGTTGGTTGTTTCCTTTGCTGTGCAGAAGCTTTTTATCTTCATAAGGTCCCAGTAATTCATTTTTGCTTTTAATTCCCTTGCCTTTGGGGATGTGTAGAGTAAGAGATTGCTACAGCTGAGGTCAGAGAGGTCTTTTCCTGCTTACTCCTCTAGGGTTTTGATGGTTTCCTGTCTCACATTCAGGTCCTTTATCCATTTTGAGTTTATTTTTGTGAATGGTGTGAGAAAGTGGTCTAGTTCCAATCTTCTGCATGTTGCTGTCTAGTTCTCCCATCACCATTTGTTAAAGAGATGTCTTTTTTCCATTGGAGCACCATTTGTTAAAGACATCTCTTCCATTGGATGTTCTTTCCTGCTTTGTCAAAGATGAGTTGGCCATATGTTTGTGGGTCTAGTTCTGAGGTTTCTATTCTATTCCATTGGTCTATGTGTCTGTTTTTGTGCCAAGACATGTTGTCTTAATGATTACAACTTTGTAGTAGAGGCTAAAGTCTGAGATTGTGATGCCTCCTGCTTTGGTCTTCTTCTTCAAAATTACTTTGGCTATTCGGGGCCCTTTGTGGTTCCATATGAATTTTAGGATTGCTTGTTTTAGCTTCGAGAAGAATGCTGGTGCAATTTTGATTGGGATTGCTTTGAATGTGTAGATAGCTTTGGGTAGTATTGACATTTTGACAATATTTATTCTTCCAATCCATGAGCACGGAATGTCTTTCCATTTCTTTACATATTCTTCAATTACCTTCATAAGCTTTCTATAGTTTTCAGCATACATATCTTTTACATCTTTGGTTAGATTTATTCCTAGGTATTTTATGCTTCTTGGTGCAATTGTGAATGGGATCAGTTTCTTTATTTGTCTTTCTGTTGCTTCATTATTAGTGTGTAAGAATGCAACTGATTTGTGTACATTGATTTTGTATCCTGCAACTTTGCTGATCTCATGTATCAGTTCTAGCAGACTTTTGGTGGAGTCTATCGGATTTTCCATGTAGAGTATCATGTCATCTGCAAAAAGCGACAGCTTGACTTCATCTTTGCCAATTTTGATGCCTTTGATTTCCTTTTGTTGTCTGATTGCTGATGCCCGGACTTCCAACACTATGTTAAACAACAGCGGAGAGAGTGGGCAATCTTGTCGTGTTCCTGATCTCAGGGAAAAAGCTCTCACTTTTTCCCCATTGAGGATGATGTTAGCTGTGGGCTTTTCATAAATGGCTTTTATGATGTTTAAGTATGTTCCTTCTATCCTGACTTTCTCAAGGGTTTTTATTAAGAAATGGTGCTGAATTTTGTCAAAGGCCTTTTCTGCATCGATTGACAGGATCATATGCTTCTTATCTTTTCTTTTATTAATGTGATATATCACGTTGATTGATTTGCAAATGTTGAACCAGCCCTGCATCCCAGGAATGAATCCCACTTGATCATGGTGAATAATTGTTTTTATATGCTGTTGAATTAGATTTGCTAGTATCTTCTTGAGAATTTTTGCATTCATATTCATCAGAGATATTGGCCTGTAATTCTCTTTTTTTTACTGGGTCTCTGTCTGGTTTAGGAATCAAAGTAATACTGGCTTCATAGAATGAGGCTGGAAGTTTTCCTTCCCTTTCTACTTCTTGGAATAGCTTGAGAAGGATAGGTATTATCTCTGCTTTAAACGCCTGGTAGAACCCCCCTGGGAAGCCATCTGGTCCTGGACTCTTATTTGTTGGGAGATTTTTGATAACCGATTCAATTTCTTAGCTGGTTATGGGCCTGTTCAAGCTTTCTATTTCCTCCTGATTGAGTTTTGGAAGAGTGTGGGTGTTTAGGAATTTATCCATTTCTTCCAGGTTGTCCAGTTTGTTGGCATATAATTTTTCATAGTATTCCCTGATAATTGTTTGTATCTCTGAGGGATTTGTTGTAATAATTCCATTTTCATTCATGATTTTATCTATTTGGGTCATCTCCCTTTTCTTTTTGAGAAGCCTGGCTAGAGGTTTGTCAATTTTGTTTATTTTTTCAAAAAACCAACTCTTGGTTTCGTTGATCTGCTCTATCGTTTTTTTAGATTCTATATTGTTTATTTCTGCTCTGATCTTTATTATCCCTCTTCTTCTGATGGATTTAGGCTGCCTTTGCCGTTCTGCTTCTATTTCCTTTAGGTGTGCTGTTATTTTGTATTTGGGATTTTTCTTGTTTCTTGAGATAGGCCTGGATTACGATGTATTTTCCTCTCAGAACTGCCTTCCCTGCATCCCAAAGCGTTTGGATTGTTGTATTTTCATTTTCGTTTGTTTCCATATATTTTTTAATGTCTTCTCTAATTGCCTGGTTGACCCATTCATTCTTTAGTAGGGTGTTCTTTAACCTCCATGCTTTTGGAGGTTTTCCAGACTTTTTCCCGTGGTTGATTTCAAGCTTCATAGCATTGTGGTCTGAAAGAATGCATGGTATAATTTCAATTCTTGTATACTTATGAAGGGCTGTTTTGTGACCCAGTATATGATCTATCTTGGAGAATGTTCCATGTGCACTCGAGAAGAAAGTATATTCTGTTGCTTTGGGATGCAGAGTTCTAAATATATCTGTCAAGTCCATCTGATCCAATGTATCATTCAGGGCCCTTGTTTCTTTATTGACCGTGTGTCTAGATGATCTATCCATTTCTGTAAGTGGAGTGTCAAAGTCCCCTGCAATTACCACATTCTTATCAATAAGGTTGCTTCTCCGGTATTCGGCGCATAGACATTTATAATTGTTAGCTCTTCCTGATGGATAGACCCTGTAATTATTATATAATGCCCTTCTTCATCTCTTGTTACAGCCTTTAATTTACAGTCTAGTTTGTCTGATATAAGTATGGCTACTCCAGCTTTCTTTTGGCTTCCAGGAGCATGATAAATAGTTCTCCATCCCCTCACTCTCAATCTAAAGGTGTCCTCAGATCTAAAATGAGTCTCTTGTAGACAGCAAATAGATGGGTCTTGTTTTTTTATCCATTCTGATACCCTATTTTGGTTGGCACATTTAATCCATTTACATTCAGTGTTAATATAGACATATACGGGTTTAGAGTCATTGTGATGTCTGTATGTTTTTTGTTTGTACTGATGTCTCTGGAACTTTGTCTCACAGGATACCCCTTAGGATCTCTTGAAGAGCTGGTTTAGTACTGACGAATTCCTTCAGTTTTTGTTTGTTTGGGAAGACCTTTATCTCTCCTTCTATTCTAAATGACAGACTTGCTGGATAAAGGATTTTCGGCTGCATATTTTTTCTGTTCATCACATTGAAGATCTCGTGCCATGCCTTTCTGGCCTGCCAAGTTTCAAAACAGATCAGTCCTGAGTCTTATAGGTCTCCCTTTATATGTTAGGGCACGTTTATCCCTTGCTGCTTTCAGAATTTCTCTTTATCCTTGTATTTTGCCAGTTTCACTATGATATGTCATGCAGAATATCTATTCAGGTTATGTTAAAGGGAGTTCTCTTTGCCTCTTGGATTTTAATACCTTTTTCCCTCCCCACTTCATGGAAGTTCTCAGCTATTATTTCTTCAAGTACCCCTTCAGCACCTTTCCCTCTCTCTTCCTCCTCTGGGATACCAATTATGTGTATATTATTTCTTTTTAGTGTATCACTTAGTTCTCTAATTTTCCCCTCATACTACTGGATTTTTTTATCTCTCTTTTCTCAGCCTCCTCTTTTTCCATAATTTTATCTTCTAGTTCACCTATTCTCTCCTCTGCCTCTTCAATCTGAGCCGTGGTCGTTTCCATTTTGTTTTGCATTTCGTTCAAAGCGTTTTTCAGCTCCTCCTGACTGTTCCTTAGTCCCTTGATCTCTGTGGCAAGAGATTCTCTGCTGTCCTCTATACTGTTTTCAAGCCCAGCGATTAATTTTATGACTATTATTCTAAATTCACTTTCTGTTATATTATTTAAATCCTTTTTGATCAGCTCATTAGCTGTTGTTATTTCCTGGAGAATCTTCTGAGGGGAATTCTTCCGTTTGATCATTTTGGATAGTCCCTGGAGTGGTGAGGACCTGCAGGGCACTTCCCCTGTGCTGTGGTGTATAACTGGAGTTGGTGGGCGGGGATGCAGTCAGACCTGATGTCTGCCCCCAGCCCACCGCTGGGGCCACAGTCAGACTGGTGTGTGCCTTCTCTTCCCCTCTCCTAGGGGCGGTATTCACTGTGGGGTGGCGTGGCCCATCTGGGCTACTTGCACACTGCCAGGCTTGTGGTGCTGGGGATCTGGCGTATTAGCTGGGGTGGATAGGCAAGGTGCCCGGGGGCAGGAAGGGCAGGCTTAGATCGCTTCTCCTTAGGTGATCCACTTCAGGAGGGGCCCTGTGGCAGCAGGAGGGAGTCAGACCCGCTGCCGGAGGGGTGGCTCTGCAGAAGCACAGCGTTGGGTGTTTGCGAGGAGCAAGCAAGTTCCCTGGCAGGAACTGGTTCCCTTTGGGATTTTGGCTGGGGGATGGGTGAGGGAGATGGCACTGGTGAGCGCCTTTGTTCCCTGCCAAACTGAGCTCTGTCATCCGGAGCCTCAGCAGGTCTCCCTCCCTTTGTCCTCCACCCTTCCCGCTTTCTGAGCAGAGCTGTTAACTTATGACCTCCCAGATGCTAAGTCACGCTTGCTGTTGGAACACACTCCGTCTGGCCCCTCCGCTTTTGCAAGCCAGACTCAGGGGCTCTGCTTGGCGGGCAGGCTGCCCCTCCACCCCGGCTCCCTCCCTCCAGTCTGTGGAGCGCGCACCTCCTCTCCACCCTTCCTACCCTCTTCCGTGGGCCTCTCATCTGTGCTGGGCTCCGGAGACTCCATTCTGCTAGTCTTCTGGTGGTTTTGTGGGTTATTTAGGCAGGTGTATTTGGAATCTAAGTGATCAGCAGGACGCGCAGTGAGCCCAGTGTCCTCCTACGCCACCATCTTTCGCTTCCTCACCCTAGCAGCGGGCGGGTCACTTCTGGCACAGCCAGCAGATCTCCAAAAATTCTAATTTTTAAATTGACAAAATACTGTAGCTAATTCCCAAAGAAACCGAAGATGGTTATTAAGGAATTATAGAGATTGGTTTTTAATCTCTCTTTTCTCTCAGTATGTGAAATGTATTCATATGTAGCATGTGTGCATGTATGAATGTGTGTGTGATATTTGTGTGCATACAACCAGACATGGGTAAGAGAAAGAGAGAGAAAGTAAAAAACATATATAATTATTTTTGGTATAGGTTAACTAGGAGGAAGGATTTGGGAAAAAATGCTAGCTTGCTCACAAGAGAAAATAGTAATATAACTGTCTCTTCTTAATCACCACATTATCATTGGTCATCTTTCTCTCTTGGATCTCACTTTTCCAACCTCAAGGAATTTTAAACTGTATTTTTCACTGTAAGGATCATTTATTAACACATTGAGACTATTTGATAAGTTAGCTGTGAAACACAACTGCGATAATAGAAGCCCCTCACACAAAATTAAAACTAAATGCTTTAATTCAGTATTAATGGGAATTCCTGGAATGACAGAATGTGGTATCAGCCAGAGGTAAATAGAACTCTTGCCAAACAGGAACTGTGAGCATTTTTTAATCAAACCAAGAATTTATGCTTCAACTGAGATTCACTGTTTAAAAGCTGGTATATACTAGAAATGTCTTCAAAAGAGTAGGCTTGAATGAGCATTGAGATTTGAGCTGGTGAGTTTTTGTTTGTTACTGTATTTATTTTAAGGGAACAAGGGAGATGTTAATGAAATATTTTTCTTGATTCTTTTAGTTCAAACAGAACAATGGGCTTTTCAAATAATTTTTTCTGCCTTACATTTGAATTCTTTTCCTTGAAATCTGAGGCTTTTATTTTTGCTGGAGATTCAACAAAATCTATGTAGCATGCACTTAAGAGTCAAGAACAAATTGCTTGAAAAAATATGTATAATATATATTCATTTCCATCCAGATGTTAGGACTTGTATTCCAGTATATTTTTGCTGCTTATATATGAATGTGATTAATCAATATTCCACTTACCTCTGGGTGAACCATTCCTTTGTCTTTTGTTAGAAGCTTTTATAAAAGGGAAAGAGGAAAATGTCTCCTATGATAATTATTATAAAAAAAATGAGTAAAATTATTTGAAAAGAAAGCTTGGGTACTTTCTGCTTACTGAAAGGGTTGTATAAAGCTCAGATTTCCAGGCAAGTTATGGTTTCCATCATGCCAGTAGGAGAGAATGAATCTGACCTTTGGGCTCAATGTCTCTAAATATTTGGAAGTCGACCTTTTTAGACAACTCTTATTAGTAGCTGTCATCCATATTTAGACTTCTTGGTACCAGAGTGTGAATTTTTCTCCTACTGAAAGTTTGCTTCTATGTTTACCTTGTGACACAGAAAACCAGTGGGAGAATAGGAACACATAAAACAAAACCATTTGCTTTATCTAGCAATGGCTCAGGCCCTGACATGTCCATAGAATAATGTAAGAATAAAAGATTTGTTTATATCTCTTCATATCTTATCATATCTCTTCTCTTGTGAATCTATTAATTGTAATATTATCTTTCCACATTAAAATGGCTCTCTAACTTAAGTTGTGTAACATTGTGAAATAATTTCTGAGTTCCAGTGGAGCACAATTGGTGTTTGCAGCGTGAGTGATTTCACTAAAGGTATGCATGATATCTTTCCACAGCAAAACATATATGAAATAAATAAGAGCATTAAATATCTGAAATGTGAGAGTTTAAAGGATACTGATATACTGATATCTTTGTTTAGCATTTCTGATTCTTCAGGTGCCTTAAAAAAATAGAGAACAGTGGAACATATGTTGTATGGGCCCATTGATCAATTAAATTGTTTGCTGTTTTAATTTGAGCTTAACGTTATTCTGTTTATATAAATTGGAAATTATAGATTGTAAAAATTATGTTAGCCATCTGGAATATTTTGTACTTAATCCTTATGACATCTGTATGTTTCCTACACTTATATAGAAGAACATGAAAGAAGGAAGATGTTTATTAAAGCCCTTTAGGCTATGTTCAATTTATTTATGTCAGGAATCATTAAGCTATACATAGAGCATATATAAGTGTATACATACATAACACCTGGTGCTTCTTGAGTTAACTAAATGTGGTAAGAATATACTGGGATTTTCCTTAGAAGTATACTATAATTTTTGAACTAGCCTTTACTTTCATCTTGTAAAGAAATAACATATGCAATAATATTTAAATCTTTAGAAAATTAATAATAACAAAATCAAATCCTGTGTTTTTTCCCAAATATTTTATAATCAGGCACCACCTCTGCCAACAATATCAACAACAAATAGTAATGAATTCTTGCATTTCCAATCAACATTGCATAACTGATTTAAACTGCAATTGCATTAGAGAATATTCCTGGCACACATCCAGGAGATAACAGAAAGGTCTCATATAGTTGGAAAAGACCTTTTTTGCCAATAGGTGAGAGAAAGATTTGTAAGTTTAATTACCCTCATCTTTACATTTCTTGATCAAACATGGATTCCAAATCAAGGCTTTGCCATTAATTTCAAAGGCTTTAATGAAAAAATGCCAGTAAGTTTGACAATCTATATCTCATATTCTTTGTATGACCTCAGAAGGATCAATACTTGCAGCCATAGGAAGATTTTTAGGATATTCTGAAATGGAGACAAAGAAATAATGAAAGCCAAAATAAGACCTGGATTACACTAGAGGCATTTATTTAGTGATGATTTTCCTCTTGCAATAGTAATTATTATTGCATTTGCTCATCAAAATATTTAGGCTGGGGTTCAATTCCTTCTTTGAATATAATATCAGGGATGAAAAGAAATTTTTTTGAATCAGGATTTGTGTCACTGGAAAATCATTAAAAGAAAAAAGAACTGAGGGTCTACCAAATGCTCAAGTAAAGCTACATCCAGTGCTTTTGGATCAGTTAAACTGAATATGTTAACTCCCTTATAATATGGCTTTCTGAGATTACAAAATTAAGTCATTGAAGCAAGCTAATTATCACTCAAGAATCACCCTATTTCTTCACTTGCTTTAAGTATCTAATCATTTTCACAAGTGTTTGGCCCCTGACTCCACAGCCTTATCCAGATCCATAACTTTGGTACTTTCAGGAATTTTTATTATTCTTAACTGATGTTTAGTCTTCAAACTTCTGCACAGCTTCTCGTTTAGTCAATAACTTGGTCACTTATCTTCAATTTCTGGAGGCAAGAACTCTTCACTTGAGGCCATATCTAAATCTTATCCTGCTAGAACCCTCATGCTGCTTTGCTTCTGCTTAATCAAAAAAGGTCTAGTTCCACCTGAAGCCCACATTAGGTCTAGGGAGATGAATTTCGTGTTTTATTTTTAGGTCTTCAAAGATGCATTGGAAAGAATGTAAAACACAAGATGAAAAATAAATATTCCTTACCACCCACAAATAAATAAGATTTAACATTAGTGTGAAGAAATGTTTATTATTTTTTGTGCAAATGTTGCTACAAGTTTTTTGTGATCAGCCATCTATGATTACAATGTAAAATACGTTTTCATGTAATTCTTCTTATTGGAAAACATTATTTTTTATCCAAAATTACCATACCAGCAATCTATGAAACAAGGTAACTTCTGCCATGTAAGGGAGTTCTCTTTCTCTGGATTCTTTTTGTCTCTCTTTCATGACTTTAAATCATGATAACCAACGTGAAAGGTTGACTTTATCTTATTTTATGACACAAATTAGTTTGTATTTTTATAAGAGTTTTCAATACCTCTAGTTTTGAAAGTAGGATGATAGGATATTATTATACTATAATAAACTATATGAAAAGCTCTATTTCTCAAACTCATTATTTAGACCATTATATCATTCTCTTAGGCAGGCCATAAAGGTGGGCACAAGGCTCTTTTATTGTGAATAAATTATTCTTAAATTTAGCTTGTCTAATTTATTAATTAGTATGTGATTTTAATTTTTTTCTTTACCTTTATCTTTGGCATTCTTGCCTTGATAATTTCTAGATATAAAAGTATTTGTTTGTTATCATCATTTCCTGATTGTACTCTTTCACAATGGCTACTGAATTATATAGAGGAAAAAAATACACAAAATGACCTAAAAGGATCAACAACAAATTTATTTTAAGCAACTTTGACTAAGCCTTGGGAAGCACTCTGGATTTTGAATTACTCTTTTGTTAGTTCCCTAAAACAATTATTATGAAAACTGGGACAAACCTGCCACATTTCCTCAACTCCACTACTTTAAACCTCTACAGATTCCCTTCTTGCAGTTTATGGAGAAGATAGAAAACATCTACCAGAAGCTTCTACAAGTTCAAACCTCCTCATATTATTTTATTCATGTTGTCTTCTTTTTCTCCTTCTGGCCTTCATTACAAAACTTTTTAAAAACTATTCTGCACTTACTATCTATCCATCTATCTGAGCCACAATGTATCATATCTAAGTTTTTGCTATCATTATATTTTTAAAATTTTTCCTGTTGAAATCCTTGAATCTAATTTTTGTTTGTTGTTTGTTTTTCCATGTCATCTTCTGCAGTGTTACAAGGTTGAATTTTAGAAAACATCACCTTAAAATTTTCAATGTCAAGGACTGATGTTATGGTAATATTACAAACCAGATATTATAAAATGTACCTGTTACAAAACATATAAAAATGTCAGAACAAATATTTTAACAATTCCCTTAAATGTGTGAATAAGCTGACAAGAAAATAACTCTTCTAAAGCCAAAAGACTAGAAAAGTCAGTGGGCACCAGAGTTAGTAATACTTAACCAAGAACATAGCTTCAGTTTCAATGATCTCCTGAACCTAAGGCTTACTAAAGAAAACTCCTGGGTTTACACAAGACAAAACATCTGATCTTAGACTAAGGAGGTTGTCAAAGATCGGATGTTTACTCACCTAAACAAAAGAGAAACAAGCAAAAATGATAATAAATCACTAACCAGAAGAGAGATTAAAAAAAATTGTGTCATATGTGACTCTGAATGGTTAGGAGAAGAATTATAAAAGTTTCTTTTAAGAATTTGAATAATAGGGGTTCCTGGGTGGCTACGTCGATTAAATATCAGACTCTGAATTTCAGCTCAGGTCATGATCTCATGGTCATGAGATCAAACCCTGAATGGCACCCTGCACTGACATTGTGGTGCCTGCTTGGGATTCTCTCTCTCCATTTCTCTCTCATGCTCCTCTCTCCCTCTTATAATAAATAAGTAAACATTAAAAAAAGGTACTTACATTAAAAATCTTTTAAAAAAGAATTTGAAAATAGTTTGAATCACTTATTAGTTTGAAGCTGGAATTCACTCTATTTTAAGATTCTGAGGGAAAAAAAACACAAAATTCTTTAACTTAATGTAAATTAGATCTGTATTGATGGTGTTTCCAAAATGTAATCAGAAATTCACTGGTAAATTGAAATGGTAACCCAACAAACATACTGTCAAATATAAGGGGAAAACGATACAATTTTAGACACACTAGGGCAGAAAAAGAACTTAAAACACAGAAACCCATTTATGTCACTTCTGAAACATATTCTTCAATAAGCATAAAAGTCAAAAACGTTTTCCCAAAAGGAAAGACTGAGAAATAAGACAAAGAGCTGCACAGAATGATAAATGGATAAATCTACACAAATACTGACCATGTAATATAATACTTAAACTTATCAATTATAATACTATATTATTTTTATTATATTATTATATTACTTATCTGTTGCTACCTTACTAACCACTGCAAAATTTAACAAGCTAAAACAACAGTAATGATTTATTACTTTTTACCATGTTCTGTGTCATGGATTCAGGGGTGGTTCAGTTGGGCATATCTGACTCAGGTTTTCTCATGAGGTTGCAGTCAGATGTTTGCTGGGGCTACATCTTAAGAAAAATTTATTTCCAAGATGCTTTATTCACATTTTTGACATGTTTACTCCCTTCCAGTGGGTGACTCTGCTGTGCTGCTTGAGCATCCTCATGCATGGCAGCTGGCTACTCCAACAGTAAACAATCCAGAGAGGAAGGCAGGGGCTGCAATGACTTTTATAGCCTACCTCACCTTGGAAGTAAGGCACAGTCACATCCAGGGTTTCCTATGGGTCACAAGACTACAAACAAATGGAATTCCTAAAATTGGTGAAAAATTACACTGTTTTATGAACACTCAATATTATGAACATGCGTCTTTCTCAGTTCACTCAAAACTTCACTCGGGTTTTGTATATATTTTGAATAGTTGATTTGAATGCAGCTGAGAGTAAAGAATATCTGAGACATTCTTGGAGAAATCAAATAGTGTCGAAAATTATCCTAACTCATATCAACTACATTAAAAGAAACACTGTGGAATTGGTAAATCATCCAATGAAACTGATAGGAAACTGATAGACACTCATATACTAAAACATGAGCCATAACAGAATTGACATTGAAGACTAGTGGGGAGATGAGGGACGTTTCAGCAAACTGTGATTATCCATATGAAAGAATAAGAAATCAAATCCTTGCATCACACAAAAAAATCAATCCAACATAAATAAAGATTTACATGTGAAAGACAAGACACTAAATGTTTTTAAATGATAATACAGGAAAATATCTTTGCTAATTTTGTATAGAGGAGTTCTTCAACTACAATGAATGAAAAATCTTAAAAAGAAATAGGTAAGTAGAAAGAGGTTAGCAACATTGAAAGTTATAATGGTTGTTCCCCAGAGGCTACCATAAAGAAAGGAAAAGTACAAAACACAAACTGGAAGCTTCCCACTTACATAAGTGACAAGTTATTAGTACCCAGAATATATTTTAAAACCCTATAGCTAATTTAAAAAATGATAACTCAATAGTAAAATGTAAAATATTTTTATGGCATAACAGAATAAGAATAGAAAATTGTCAGTAAACTTATGATGAAAAATTCTCAGCCTTGCTAATGAGATGAGAATGCTAAAGAGAACTAAAGTAAAACATGTTGAACATATATAATTTACTCATAAAAGAGTATATTGATACAACTTAGAAAGTTAATTAATTTTAGCTGGTTAACTCCACCTGAAAACCCCATTTAAGAAAGAAACTTTTAGAAAAGAGAGTTTAGGGGTGCCTGGGTGGTTCAGATGATTAAGCGTCCCACTCTTGATCTCAGTTCAGGTGTTGATCTCAGGGTGATAAGTTCAAGCCTCACATTGGGCTCCACACTGGGTGTGCAGGCTACTTAAGAAAAAAAAAAAAAAGAGAGAGAGAAAGAGAGAGAGAGAGAGTTTGTCTATGTAAGACAAGATGTTCATAGAAGCATTTAGGTAATAGAAAATCCTGACATAACAAAAGTGAACATCTCAATATATTGAATATATAAAATATAGTACATTCATACAGTGGATATTATACTTCAATCTATGAATATAGCTATATGCATCAACCCAGCTATCTCTGACAAAGATAATGCTTAATTACAAAAGAAATGAATGTCAGAGAAACATAAGAGGAATAAGTGGATACATGCATTTATGGTAAAATTGCTAACAAAAAAGCAAGAAAAGTATAAACATAAAATTACACAAAGTAGCTACTTCAAGGAAAGTAGTCATAGGTATGAGACTAAGTCAGGGAAAATGAGAAATTTTAGAACTATAATTTTCTACATTTTAAATTTCCAGTTTAGTACATTGATTTTGTTTTATTATTTTGCTTCATCGCATACCTACACAGAGACACATATGCAAACTGGCATACAGTAAACTTAATGATAAAAAAAATACATTTTAATAAAACAAACATAAAAGAACGATGCTGTTACTCATTCTCTTATTTGAATACTTTGTCCTACAATCTCATTTATGGTGTTGTGATGGCAGAATCTGTATTGAGATAGTTGCGGATTAGATTCTACACTATGCCATTTATATGAACATAAACAAGTAGCTTGATCTCTCTCAGTTTCAAAATCTCTATCAAATGGTGCTAAATTAACCTACTTTGCACTTGATCCATATCTGAATTACGGCACTGAGTCTTTTTCTATCATGTATTGGAGCTTTTCCCAGCTTAAATGTTAAACCCCTTAAAAGTGGTCCAAATTTAATAATCATCGTAGTTTCATAACAAATGGCAGTGTATTACACATAAATGATAGTTTGCTATTGTTGAGTGAATGAATGTGTACATTAATGAATGGATACATAAGTAAAGGAATGCATGGAATTTAGTCTGTATACAGACAAGTAATAAGGTCCTCCAGAGGTTAGTGAGGAAGAAAAGATCAAGTTAACTTCATATATCAGATATATAATCAATAAAATTCAACAATTAAATTTCTTTATTTAGCTAACCTATCACAGAATAATATTTTCAAAAGGGCAGTCACACACACACACACACACACACACACACAAGATCCTGTAAAGACAGCACAGTCTAGCCTGTTTAGAAGTTGTTTCTTGTTATTAAGCAGTATTTATTATATTTATCAGTTTGTTTGTTTTAAATCCGTTTCATAAGAGTAAGTCTCCTGTGCCCCTTTTTCTTTGGGCAATGTAAAAGTTCAACTACTGAATGTGATAAATTAGAAAATATCCTGAAGCTAGTGTTGCTCTAACATCTACATCAGAATCAAATGTGGTACTAGTTCAAATGCAGGTTCCTAAGCCATATGTGATAGACAATGAATTTGAATTTGCTGCTAGATTTCTAGCAACTATGTTTTCAACAAGCCCCACATTCTAAAGATTTTTTTTTTTGGTGACCTCATTAAGAAGCAGTTACTTAAAAAAAGCAAAACAAAACAAAATTTTGAGATTTTTTTTACCTATTTCTCACCTTTTAACTGTTAAAATCTGTGGGAAACTCACTAAAAACCACTAAAGAAATGATGTTCACATCTCCTTGGCCCAAGACTATTTGAGACTTTGGGGGCTTTTACTTACCCTTGTATTTCCTATTGTTTTATTTATTTTTCATGAATTGGAGGAGTCAAAAGTTTAACTTACACTCATAGTTATGTGCACAATGAATGGACACATATATTAGACCTAAATAAATTATAGTATTATTTTATATTTAACAAATTACAAGAATAATTATTCTTTATTTCATTCATTCTTATCTGAATAGACTCATGGAGATGGGATGTTTCCTATTTCATTTTTATTATCAACTATTTTATTTATTTAATAAACAGGCTTCTTAATAGAGCAATTAATGTATCATGTGCTATTAGAATCTCACACAAAAAGCAGATTGGTAAGACTTTAGACTTCAGAAAAAAACAGATTTATTTTATGTCAGTCACACAAAGAGGCAAGATGACATTGGAGCAATGGTCAAAAATGATTATATAAGGAAATATTTATTAGTGATATTAATATTTTCTAGTACTGAAAATTAGTTACTGAAACAGATTAGTGAAAAATACAAATATATTAATATGCAACTTTGCAAAGAATTTTTGTGTAATGTTCTATTATTAGTTTGTGAAAATTATAATATTTGAAAAATTTCTAGTAGCATAGGCACATAAGTGATACAAATAATAAAATTAATAATGTTAGGTTATTGGCTGGGCATATTAAACTATGTCACTATTAAAAACAAAACAAGAAAAATAGACCAAACCACAACAACAATAAAACTTTCCTGACCTACAGTTTACTTAAATGACTGAATCTGTATCCTAGAAAATGAAAATAAGAGTAAGAATCAATGAGAGGTTAGAGAAGCCAAAATCAATGAAGAAATAATTTGTTGTTTCAGAACCCAAGATACCAATTATCATTATGGTAAGAACATTTCCCATTTACTGAAAATTATTGGAACCTAGGTTCTCTATTTAATGCCATTGACATGCATATTAGTAGACTTGAAAATCATAGTCAATTGAAGAAAAGAAACAGCAGCTTACTGACAAAGCTTCCATCACTGTGATGCATCCTAATCTCATAATCAGAACGGTACTAAAATCCCCCCTTGCTTAACCTCAGTTTGTCTATGTTCAAGGTGAAAGCCTCATTTGTCTCATGTTGAATTCAGAATAAATTGTCTTGGAAATATTGTCACCACTGTTACTGCTTCCTCATGAAGAAATGAAAGGTATATAAAGCCATGTAGGGGCGCCTGGGTGTCTCAGTCTGTTAAGCGTCTGACTTTGGTTCAGGTAGTGATCTTACAGTTCGTGGGTTTGAGCCCTGAATCTGGCTCTGTGCTGACAGCCTGGAGCATACTTCGGATTCTGTGTCTTTCTCTCTGTTCCTCCTCTGCTTGAACTCTCTCTCTCTCTTTCAAAAATAAATAAACGTTAAACAATTTTCTTAAGACCCATGCAAAAATATAGTCAGAGTAAAAAGTTGATAATTTCTCTATGCAGTTAAACCAATTTGGATTCTTCATGCTTAAAAACTCACTTTGGGCCTGAACCACCTAAATGGTTTCCGAACAGACACTATTTTGTCCATTCAATCTGAAGAATAATCCATGTTAATTTCAATAGGTAATGTTCAATTATTCACTGTATTTTAGTTTTAAATACCTCATTTGTTTGGTTACCATATCTGCTTCTTGATCTCATCAAAACCAAAATTCTTCCTTAAATCATTCAAAAGGAAGTTCCAGTTTAAAAGTTTTGCATTAAATGAAATTCTACTGAAAACAAATCTACTTTGTTTTCAGTTTCTGTGTTCCATAATGAAACCAGAGTTTTACCATAGGCTAAATATAGAAACAGAAGTAAGATATTAGATACCATGAAAGGCCATACTTATGCTAAAGTTTAGAGCAATGATCTACACACCTCATTTTGTAAATAGACTCAATATCACTATTCTTAAATGTCTATGTTAAATTTAACAAATTTAAAATTAACAAATTAGTAACTTTTTTAAATAAAATATTAGTTTATTGAGACTTTTGATTCAATGTCTTTCCAAATAAATGGTAGATAAGAGATGTAGCACTAATTTTAAACTATAGTAACCATAGTCAGAATAATCAAGAAAAAATCGACTCTAAAATAACAACTTAAAAAAATATGAGGCAGGGCATCTGGGTGGCTCAGTCATTTAAGTGTCTGACTCATGATTTCAGCTCAAGAGTTCCAGCCCACATCAGGCTCTTCGCTAACAATGTAGAGCCTGCTTGGGATTTTCTCTCTCCCTCGCTTTCTGCCCCTCCCATGCTCTCTTTCTTTTTCTTAAAATAAATAAAATAAACTTAAAAAAAAAGTATGGCCCAAAGTGTGGTGTGAAATAGAATAAATATGGAGCAGGGAGTTTGTAGTATGACTGGCATAAAAATGTGATTTTTTTCATGTAAAACAAATATTAAAAGCCAAGTTATTTAAGGAATTTGTTTTTAGGGATTTTTAAGCAATGCCTTTAAAAGGATAAATTATTTATAATTTGGCTAATAAAAATGAAAAACATATACGTGATATACAATGAGAAGTAAACCTTCTTTGCATTCCATAATTAGGTTACATCATCAAAAGCAAACAGGACAAGCAGTGTTCTGTGCATTGTGCAAATGTATGCGTATCACCCCCCAAATTGTCCATGCATGTATAAATATATACCCATATCCACATATCTCCTTTACAGAAGTGGGAGCTTATTTTAAATATTCTTCTATATCTTGCTATTTTACTTGTCATATGAATGATTTCATATCAGCACATAAAGACCTATCTCACTCCTCTTATTTCATCACTGCAAAACTGAGTATGGCCCTTTATCCAGATGCTTCACAATTAATTTATTTCTCCTCTTCCTGATGAACATTGATGATTGTCTTCTACTTCCATAGCTGCATCTGTCAGAAAAATATTAAATAATATTTTAATAGTCGCATCCTGACTTAACGGAAGTCCTCCTAAAATTTCACCATTAAGCATGCTGATTGCTTTTTATTCATAAATACACACACAGTGATCATAATAAGACAGTTTATATCTATTCATCTGCTTCTACTTTACTAATATTTTTCATAGTGGCTTTTGTCTTTTGTTTGTTTTGCTTTGTTTGTAAGTGTGGGTTTTTAGCAATAATGGCTATCAAATTTTATTAAATGCCTTACTTGCAATTATGAAGATGATCTTTTTTCTTTTACTTATTAATATTATGATTTATATTTATAGACTTCCTAATATTCACCTCTTTTTACGAATATAGAATGAACCACATAAATCATGATTTTGATATGCTGCAAGATTTTATTTTCTTATTTCTTTAGAACTCTGGCAAAATATATATAGGTGCTTTGGCTTGTAGTTGCTTTCTTTAATACTAGTTTTTGTGATTTTTTAAAAACACATCCCTGCCCTGTTAAAAAAAAGGAACTTTGAAGTATTTTCCTGTTCTCTTTACTGGAGAGTGGTATTGCACTTGTACTGATGGGGAAAAAAACAAACCCTGACCTTGATAGGGAAAAATTATGTTATAAGATGGACTGATAGGGAATTCCAGTCCCCTCCTGAAGACTGTCTTTCCGGGTTCTTCTTCCTGCCTTGCTTGCCAGGTACACCAAACTGCCACTGATGTGGAAGTAGCGGACTATAAATTTTTCCCCATGCATACGCTCAGGACTCAGAATTTGGAGAGACTGTCTCCCTTTAGCCCATGGATGTAAATAAACCCCCGATCCTCCCAGATCTCTGAGTGCCTCTTGCTTCTTCCCTCAGTGATCCAACCTGGTTCTGTAACATATTTGATTCCCTGACCTGGAAACCCAATCGTGCTGGTCCCTTGTTGCCACCAGTCTGGGACAATGACAGGGTGGTGACGGATTGGGGAATCACAGAGGAAAAGGGTGCCTCTGCCTTCCAAACCCAGCAGCTTCCAACCCCGACTGACTCTGTCAGATCCTGCTCTGTCATTTCCACTGGACTCTAAGAGACTTGGCAAGTGAGGGCCTGGACCCGATGTCAGATCTGGTAAGGTACAGGGCCCCAATTCAGTCAGGCCCATCCATAGGGGTGAAAGGGGGACCTCAGAGGTCTCACAGGTAGGAATTCTGTGGAAGGTAATGTAATAACCTCTGGTGTGTACGTGAGTGCAAGTGTGTGACTCCATCTGGCTTGCCTGTGGAGTTCGATTTTGTGGCTCCATGGGTGGGCACCCTTAAGGTCCCTGAAGTCTATGGAGTCTGGGCTCTCCTGTGTCATGGTGAAAGGCATATGGTCCAGGGAGGTGTCAGATCATAAGTCACAAAACTGAGTCCACTATGGCTAAGCCTTCAGGAAGTGGCCAGTTGAGCATCTGATTGGTCTCCTCATTTGAGGAGACAACCTCCTTTGTCTGTCTTTGCACCACCGGACAAAGAGAGACTCAGAAATGGTATCAAAGCAGAGTAAGCCCACAGTATCAAGACTATGCTCAAAAATTTCAAAAAGAGGTTCTCAGGTGATGATGGAATGAAGATGACACCAGGGAAGTTAAGGACCCTATGTGAATTAGAATCGCCCGTTTTAATGTAGCGGTGCCCTCAGAAGGGACGTTGGATGTCCAAATAACCCGAGGAGTCTGGCTGGTAGTCACGGGGATCCAGGCAACCGCGACCAATTCCCATACATCAATTCGCGGCTGGAAATTGCCCCAACCCCCCACCCCTGACCTTGGGTGCGATTCATCCATAGCAAACAGGGCCAGACCAGGATCCTAGCCATCTCATCCAAAAATCAAAGAAAAAATGGAAGCCCAGCTTTCCTCCAGTGTTTGCGGGTGACCCAGAAGATGACCCTGTCTTTCCCCCACCCTATGGGCTACCAAAGTCTACAACTCCTGCCACCCAGGGACTTGATACCCCTCTGCCTTCCATCTCTCCTCTGCCCCAGAGCCTTGAGGATTAACTCTTACCTGGGCCAGCAGCCAGACTATATCCCGAACCAGTCCTAGCACCCTCCAGATGCCGGTATGGGAGAGGTGGGAACCCAAGAGGCAAAATGAAGATGGAACCGTCCAGCCCAGCTGTTCCATGATGTGTTATCAGCCTTTCTCCACCACTGATCTGCTCAACTAGAAACGCAACACCCTGTCCTACTCTGAGAAGCCACGGGCAATGGTGGATCTGATGGAGTCCCTCTTCCAGACTCACCAGCCAACTTGGGAAGACTGCCAACAGCTACTCTGTACCCTGTTTAATACAGAGGAGAGAAGGAGGGTAATGAAGAAGGTCTGGAAATACCTAGAGGAGCATGCCCCAGAGGGAATTGTTGACCCTGCTGCTTGGGCTAGAGTGGCCCTGCCTAAAGTATGCCCAGCATGGAAGGTCACTACACACAAAGGACAGGCCCACATCCACTGATACCAGGAATCCCTGCTCCAGAGAATTCGAGCAGGGGCTAATAAACCCATGAACATGACCCAGATATCATTGGACATCCGGCAACCAGGGGAGTCCCCCAGGGACTACTATGAAAGACTTTGTGAAGCCTACCAGCTATACACTCTATTTGATCCTGAGGCACAGAAAAGCCAACAAATGGTAAATATCCCTTTTGTGGCTCAGGCCACCCCAGACATCCAGAGGAAGCTTCAGAAAGGAGAGAGCTTTGCTGGAATGAATATCACTCAGCTAATAGAGGTTGCCAATAAGGTCTACATAAACAGGGAGGTCACAGCCGAGAGGGCAGCTGAAAAGAAATTAAAAGAAAAAGATCACCTTCCTCACCAGTACCCTAAAAGAAAAGGATAATACAAATATGGGGAAGCTTTGGCCACCAAAAGCAGGGGAAGCCCAGGACCTCCTTGGCAAAAGATCAATGTGCCTATTATAAGGAAAAGGGACACTGGAAAAATGAATGCCCTAACTGAAAGGGGACCCAGAAGCCCAGCCAACATAAGGAAGAAATACTAAAACTCTTCGAAGCTGTCTGGCTTCCAAAGGAAATAGAAATCCTGCACTGTAAGGGACACCAAAAGGGAGATGACCCCGCAGTGTGGGGAAACTGCCTCACAGTTGAAGCAGCTAAGGCTGAAGCCTGCAAGGACACAGATAGGGCTCCCTCCTACACCGTGACCCTGACACCTCCAATAAAAACACTTTTACCCAGTTATGCTGGAGAAGAAAGAGAAGGGGCCATGGCAGAACAGGCCACCTTGACTGAGAAGGGATGGTGGGTTATGCCAGATGGACACATCTTCATTCCATCAGTAACAGGGGAGCACCTAGTCAAGGAGTATCACCAACTCACTCATCTAGGAAAGACTGCATTAGAGGCCCTCCTCAAAAAACACTATTGCATTAGTCAGCTGCCAGCTTTATGCCTAGCTACCAGTGAACAATGCATAATATGTGCTAAAAACAATGCTCAGTCTGTACCACGGCCCCCGCCAGGCATCCAAAGAATAGGATCTATCCCCTTTGAAGATCTAGAGATAGACTTCACAGATATGCAGCCAAACAACTGGTTGCAATACCTCCTGGTGATAGTGTGCACATAGTCTGGATGGGTCGAAGCCTTCCCGAACAGGACAGAACGAAGCTGAGAAGTGGCTAAATTCCTCCTTCAGGAAATTGTGCCCCCGTTTGGCCAGCCTTTAACAACTCACAATGACAATGGGCCCTCATTTGTAGTGGACATATGTAGATCTTTACTAAGTCTCTCAACATTACCTAGAGACTCCACACCGCTTACTGGCCCCAGAGCTCAGGAAAAGTAGAGCAGATGAATCACACCCTCAAAGAAACCTTAGCAAAGTTCTGCAAAGAGACTAGCCTCCCATGGCCAGATACTACCCTTAGCTCTCCTGCTTGCTCGTTGCATACCCAAGACATTATGTTTCTCCCCTTCAAGTTAATATATGGACAGCTTCCCCCATGCCTGGGAAATCATGCAGGAAACTTACATCAGGTTGGGGATAAAGGAATAAGGGAACAGCTTCAGCTCTTGGGGACCACCCTAAATGAGTTACAAAGATACACCATAGAGAGGGCCCCAATTTCCCTAGTATACCAGTACTTCCACTGGTATTCCAGTATACCACTTCTTGCCAGAATACTCAGTCTGGGTCAAGAATTGACAAAAGGAACCTCTTAAACCACAGTGGACCTTGCCACACATTGTTATCTTAGACACCCCTACTGCCCTTAAGGTTTCAGGCATTACCCCATGAGTTCACCATTCCTGAGTCAAGAGAGCCAGTCTGGAGGAGTCTCCGACCTGGAGACCCAGATCCAGTAGACCCGCTCAAACTGACCCTCCAGAAGGCTCCAACTCCTTAGACCAGCTCTGCTCCAACCATGTCTTGGAAGCTGGCTGGTCTATGCATAGCTGAAACCTGAGGATTCAACAGATTAATTGGACCATCCTTAACACCCCTGTTCATGCAACTCTGTCAACCCCTGTCCCTTGCCAGTGTCATAATCCCTGTCTTGTTTCTTGCCATCAGACTAGTAGAGGTTGCCCCAACAGATTGGACATGAAACAAAATCTTATGTTGGGTCTCACCTACCTCCTCCGGATGGGAGAGCTATTAAGTATTGCTTGTATTTTATGCTAACCTGTCTCACCCTTACGATTATCACATACCCACAATGCCCTGAGGATTGTTATAAGATGGTAATGAGAGGAAAGTCAGAGAAAATGAGAGCATTCAACTCTCTCACCACCCTCAACAAATAATGTTACAAAGAGGCAAGGGCCTTTGTTAGCCAATCACAGGATGCTGGTCACATAAGTTTTGGGCTGTAGAGATTATCAAAATAGATGGACTCTGCAAAAACTCTCCCTTACAAAAGGGAATAAAGCCTGCTTTACTTACCTTCCCCAGGTGGGAATGTCAGATGGGGGAGAGGTACAGGATGAGGCCCTTCAGAAGATTATAAAAGATACACAGGCCAAGCTGGTACAGGCCATAAAGGCGACCACTCCAACACCCTACAGGGTCTTAGACCTCCTTGCTCTTAAATGATTCCTGATTTCCCACTCAGGTGCTGGACCAACATCACCTACAAGATCCTCCATGGCATAAAAAACACCACCCAGATTTGCTGGAAGTGTTTGCCTCTCTGCTGGAGGGCTTACTTAGCCACTTCTGTCCCCTTTGACTGGGAAGCTCCTGAAAGTCTCACAACCAATGGCGCTGTCTTAATTGGGCCCCTGGATACTGGGATCCATCTCACAAATGCTGATAAACTAACTTGAATACCCTCTGAGGATACAGACAGGACCTCCCTGTGCAGGAAAAACATAACCATAGATGAGAACCATAACCATAACAATAACCATTCATAAGAATGAAACCCTATGCTCCCCTCCCGGGATTTTCTACCTACACTCCAACTTAACCTATTGATGCTTAGAGGCCAACTGGACTCAGATGTGCTACTTAGTCTTCCTAACCCCCAAAATATTTGTATATACTGAAGACCAATTCCTAGCAGCATTTACCCTAAGCCCTGGGCTAAATGAGCAGTCTTGCTACCTGTCCTAATAGGAATAGGAATTGCTAGAGATAGGAACCTGGATAGGAGGTACAGCCTTTTCTGTAGGAATATGCCACAAGCTATCCCAGGAACTAAATGAGGACATGGAGTGGGTAGCCAACTCCCTGGTGACCTTACAAAATCAAATAAACTCCCTGGCAGGAATATCCCTCCAAAATAGGCGAGCCCTCGATCTCCTTACTGCAGAAAAGGAAGGCACTTGCATTTTTCTAGGAGAAGAATGCCATTATTTTGTAAGCCAATCAGAAATAGTCACAACTAAAGTCAGGGAACTGAGAGAAAGAATTCAACACAAGCAACAAGAAGGTAACAGTCTCTGGAAGGGATGGGATTTTGTAAGTTGGACAGCTTGGCTCCCTGCTTTGGCGGGACCCCTCCTTTCCATAATCTTTCTTGTAACCGTAGGTCCATGCATCCTAAACAACCTGGTGCACTTCATTGAAAACACTGTTACACGTCAAACCACAGTGCTTGTCTTAGCCTTTCAGGGATATCAATCAATAAGACAAAAAGATGATGCCTACTAAAAGGAAGATTTTTAGAAGCATCAAAGCGGGGTGTGATGGGGAAAATACAAATCTTGGCCTTGATAGGGAAAAATTATGTTATAAGGTGGCCAGCAGGACTGATAGGGAATTCCAGTCCCCTCCCAAAGACTCCTTCCAAGTTCTTCTTCCTGCCCTGCTTGCTGGGTATGCCAAATTGCCACTAATATGAAAGTAGCAGACTATAAATTGTCCCCCATGCTTATGCTCTGGACTCCGATCTTTGGAGAGACTGTCTCCCCTGAGCCCGTCAGTGTAAATAAACCCCCGATCCTCCAAGATCTCTGAGTGACTCTTGGTTCTTCCGTCAGTGATCCAGCCTGGTTCAGTAACAGTACAAATAGTATTGCAGTTGTACAATTTTGAAAGTTTGTTAGTATTCACTTACAAAATCATCTAGGTGGATGAATTTATCAAGATAGGAGATGGGGGCTCTTCAATAACTTTCTCAATTTCTTCTATGATAACTGGTCTGTTTAGAATTTATATAAATTCATGGTTTTGAACCCTCTTCTAAAATATATCCTTACATAAAAAGCTTCTGCACAGCAAAGGAAACAACCAACAAAACTAAAAGGCAACCAACGGAATGGGAAAAGATATTTGCAAATAACATATCCCCAGACAAAGGGCTAGTATCCAAAATATATAAAGAGCTCACCAAACTCCACACCCGAAAAACAAATAACCCAGTGAAGAAATTGACAGAAAATATGAATAGACACTTCTCTAAAGAAGACATCCGGATGGCCAACAGGCACATGAAAAGATGTTCAACGTCGCTCCTCATCAGGGAAATACAAATCAAAACCACACTCAGATATCACCTCACGCCAGTCAGAGTGGCCAAAATGAACAAATCAGGAGACTATAGATGCTGGAGAGGATGTGGAGAAACGGGAACCCTCTTGCACTGTTGTGGGAATGCAAACTGATGCAGCCACTTTGGAAAACAGTGTGGAGGTCCTCAGAAAATTAAAAATAGACCTACCCTATGACCCAGCAATAGCACTGCTAGGAATTTACCCAAGTGATACAGGAGTACTGATGCATAGGGGCACTTGTACCCCAATGTTTATAGCAGCACTCTCAACAATAGCCAAATTATGGAAAGAGCCTAAATGTCCATCAACTGATGAATGGATAAAGAAATTGTGGTTTATATACACAATGGCGTCCTACGTGGCAATGAGAAAGAATGAAATATGGCCCTTTGTAGCAACATGGATGGAACTGGAGAGTGTGATGCTAAGTGAAATAAGCCATACAGAGAAAGACAGATACCATATGTTTTCACTCTTATGTGGATCCTGTGAAACTTAACAGAAACCCATGGGGGAGGGGAAGGAAAAAAAAAAGAGGTTAGAGTGGGAGCGAGCCAAAGCATTAGAGACTCTTAAAAACTGAGAACAAACTGAGGGTTGATGGGGGGTGGGAGGGAGGGGAGGGTGGGTAATGGGTATTGAGGAGGGCACCTGTTGGGATGAGCACTGGGTGTCGTATGGAAACCAATATGACAATAAACTTCATATATTGAAAAATAAAATAAAATAAAATATATCCTTACATATTTAATGACAAAATAATTCTTCCTGGGACAGAAGTAAGACAAAACAAAACAAAAACTTCATGAAACTATTTGCAGTGTAAACTCTGATAGTGATGAACTTCCTGGTGTGTTTAGAAGGAAATATTGACTATCAAGCATACTTGGTCTTTCATATTCCAGCTCTTGTCCCTGCTTCTAGTCAAATCTTTCCCCAGTCCCACAGGAGTCTCCTAGTTGCAAGACAATATCTGTAAATTCCAGAGATGTAAATGTTGGCCCTTGTGGGTTTACATTTATTATTCCCTCAGGTCTGTAACTCAGGCCAAGTTTAACAATTCCTTGTAAACTTAGGAGATGAATCTAGTTTAATTTCGCTTTCTTAATGTTTTTCTTAGTTTTCTTCACGACTTCTATCAAGCAGTTATCATATGTTCATAAACACTAATTTGCGTTTCTGTCTCCCTGTCTCCTATCCTTCTAAGGCTGATGACAAGTCATATTTTTCTTTCCTTCTTTAGCACTTTGCCCATCACATAATTGGGTAATCCTGAATGAGTGTAGAATACACAAATTCAGTTAATAAATATGGAAAAACTCTGTAAATGTTATGACTAAAATAAGAATAAAATACATTTTCTTATTGAAAAATGTATTGTCTTAAAATTTTCTTCTTTTATTCTACAAGTTTATCTTTAGCTTCTAATATTGTCAAATATTACAGTTTGCTTATAAAAGATCTTTAAAAGAATGATATGCATGCTTCTTCCCCAAAAAACAAACAAAACAAAACTAAGATCATTAATTAATCAACTACTTAGAAATTCTAATTACATCCTCCATTAGCCACCAAGGAATCCCCGGAAAACCCCAAAAAAGAAGACAGGGACTAGATACTATTATCTCCATTTTTTAAGTGAGGAAAATAATTGTGAATAATTAAAATACTAAATATTAGTTGGAAAGCAGAATTGTAAGTTGATCCTCTTGGCTTTCAGTTTGAAATAAAAATGAAAGTCTCTCTTTAACTTATATATATTTTTTATTGATAATTGACCATAATCTTGCATTTGAAAAAGGTGATATATTGCAATAATTCAATCTTACAACCTAAGATCCTGAGAAGTTGCTTGGATATACACCAGAACAACAGAACACTAAAACTAAGCTCATACCTCAGTCTGTGTTTTGCTTAAAACTCAGGGAAATTTGTCCTAGATTCAAAAAAAGGAAATACTTAATTTTAGTAGCAAAATCCTCCAGGAGAGGAAATAAATCTGAAGTCAAAGACATAAAGATGAAACTTTAAGGAAAGGAGGTTTTATTCCTTTCTTGCAATTAGATTTACTTAGTGAAGTGATATGGTAAAAAATATTTTTTTGCGTTTATTTTATTTTTGAGAGAGAGAGCATGAGCAGGGGAGGGGCAGAGACTGAAACACAGAATCCAAAGCAAGGCCCAGGCTCTGAGCTGTCAGCACAGAGCCTGAGGCAGGGCTCCAACACCAGAGCCGTGAGATCATGACCTGAGCCGGAAGTCAGACACTTAACCGACTGAGACACCCAAGTGCCCCCAAAATATATTTTTTTTAACATACTGACAGTGACCTATGCTCTGAATAGAAGAAATCTTCATTTCTTACCAGGATGAAATTTATTTTCTGGGTTAGCATTAAGTTTCCTATATCTTCAGTAGTTCAGCTAGATATATTTTGATGAAATACACTACCAATTATTTCTTCAATATTAATCACCCATATATCTTTATACCCATCTACATATCTCTCCTTTAATTTCTTGTCTGCCTTTAGGAAGGGAGGAAGAGAGGAAGGAAATAAAAGGAAAGAAAGATGCAATTGTATTTATTCAAAATGTGAAAATAATTCAACCAGTATCTACAAAGTCTGGAGAATCTATATAAAGTATTTTTTTGTTAGGCCAGATATAGTATAACTAATAGAGTTATTAGAGACATTCAATTAATTTTTGCCTTCATCCCAGTAGTATCTTTTTATTCTTCACTTGGGCAGTGCACACATAAAAATGATACGTTTTGTTTATGATAGAAAATAGAAAAGAATGCATGGGACATTTTAATTGCTACAATGCAGTAATCCCGTAGTGCTAATTAACATGAATGTATTGAAAAGGTTAAATTTACCCTCTCAAACTTCAACATTTTAATCTCTGGAGAACAAAATGGTTATTTTTAATAGAGGTGATCCCAATGCTTCACATGCCACTGGTAGAAATAAGAAATTAGTATAACTTGACTTTCTGTCAACAATCACCAAAATAGAAATTATTAGAAATTTCAGAGCCCTCTGAGAAATCGGTTCCAAGAACAAATTCTCTAATGATTTTCCTTTCTTTTATTAATAAATTCTCTCTATTGCAAAACTAATCTAAAAATGGGTAGTTTTAATCCAATTTTCTACTTTAAGCCTAATAATTTTGTTGACTGTTGAGAATCTTACCTGAATTGTCGGTGAAAATAATCTGTATTCTTACTTAAATTTTGTTTGCTGTGGATGAACCGATGGCACAACAAAAATGAAACTGTGATTGTAAAACTAATGAATACAGGTCATTCCTTTCTTCCTAATACACCAACACAATTGTTGTTCATCACATAAAAAGCAGTTTTATGTGCACATTATAGAAAATGCTTAGCATATTGTTCATTTGTCATTATAAACATACTAGAAAGCCTTGGATGACAGGCAATTCACAAATACAATATTCTATACTAATTGAACTAGGATGAAATAGAACAGTAATCAGAAGTGATTTCACATTCTGCTAACTTTCTGAATTGAAAATAGTATCTGCTCCCAGGGAGGATATATTGTGAGAATCTTAAACCAACAAGACCTATATTACTCCATGTCTCATGAGAAAAGAAGGTCTACCCACCTCAACAGCATTCTATTGTCAAGTAAAAATACCTGAGAAGAAAGGAATAGTTGAAATGAAACAGGCCACAGTGGCAAAAATGGGACTTTGTGTCCTCTTTTGATTATAATTTCTGCCTTTCCCTTTAAAAGGATATATATATTTCTTTTGACAGTTGTCCTCTTCTCCTCTCACCTCAATTTTTTCCTCTGGATAACTTTTTCTTGATAAATGTCTCACATAAATTCAAAAGGTATTCCATGGTTTCAGTGGGTTATCATGTTGACATTGAATCCTTTTTACTTCATGTTGTGCACCATAATATAGGCCTTGTGAGTGCTAAAATGTATTAAAAAAATCTATATGTGATTTTTTTTCTAAAAACTTTACAAAATTAAAAGCAATCTTTTTTTTTTTTAAGTCAGGAAATACTGATGAATAGAATTGCTAATTATATTCCCTCATCCTCAATCAAGACTTCTTTCTGATGAGATGACAAGTAACTTCTTTATCCTTTCATGTTTCTGAAAAATATTATAGACCTATTTTAATTTTCCAAATAACATTTTAAAGTAGTGAAATGTGGAAGTTTTGTCTCATTTAATAAAATGATATTATAAATTGCATTTTGTAAATATTTTAGTCTCTAAGCAACTTGTTCTTTTCCCCCATTGCCATGCAATACAATTAGCTATTTTTGATAATGAGCCTAGATTCAATAAAAGTGAAAAGTTGTGCCTGCTATTTCTAGTGTTTAATCATAATACCAAAATATCCCATTTTTTAGAGATACTGTGAATTTTAAATTTCCAGTTGATTATTCCATGTTAACTTATTTCTGGGCATCTGTCATACCTGGATTTATTACCTCCTCAGTTGCATATGGATGCAAAAGGATCAGTGTAACAAATCGAATCTTCTCATGACAAATGTAGGAAACAAAAGGGATTATTTTCCCATAGTATAAGGGATCTATACAACAAGTATTCAAATATTACTTTCCTTTTAAAATATAATGTGTAATACTTCAAGTAAAGTTGATGCTTCTCAGGAGCTAAATAGGATCTTGTGGCTGGAGCTAAATGAATAAGGTGGAATGTGGTAGAAAGTGAGGATGGAAAGAAGAACAGCAACCACATCCGAGAAGCTTTGTAGATCACTAAGGAAGAGTGTTGAGTTTGGTTTCCATGGGAATTTACCATTGCCTTCAAGATTAAGCAATTGTGTTCTTTAGTTTCTTTATCTGTTAAACACAGCCACCTTGAGATCAATTACTCTAGTTTTGTATTAAAATCTTTGAATTTTTAACTAGTTAATATGTAGAATAATAGACTTGTGTTATTTGTCTGATCTATTGATAAGAGAAAGACACATGTGCCTGTTGGCCATCCGGATGTCTTCTTTAGAGAAGTGTCTATTCATGTTTTCTGCCCATTTCTTCACTGGGTTATTTGTTTTTCGGGTGTGGAGTTTGATGAGCTCTTTATAGATTTTGGATACTAGCCCTTTGTCCGATGTGTCATTTGCAAATATCTTTTCCCATTCCGTTGGTTGCCTTTTAGTTTTGTTGGTTGTTTCCTTTGCTGTGCAGAAGCTTTTTATCTTCATAAGGTCCCAGTAATTCACTTTTGCTTTTAATTCCCTTGCCTTTGGGGATGTGCCGAGTAAGAGATTGCTACGGCTGAGGTCAGAGAGGTCTTTTCCTGCTTTCTCCTCTAAGGTTTTGATGGTTTCCTGTCTCACATTCAGGTCCTTTATCCATTTTGAGGCCAAAATGAAGAAATCAGGAGACTATAGATGCTGGAGAGGATGTGGAGAAACAGGAACCCTCTTGCACTGTTGGTGGGAATGCAAATTGGTGCAGCCGCTCTGGAAAGCAGTGTGGAGGTTCCTCAGAAAATTAAAAATAGACCTACCCTATGACCCAGCAATAGCACTGCTAGGAATTTATCCAAGGGATACAGGAGTACTGATGCATAGGGGCACCTGTACCCCAATGTTTATAGCGGCACTCTCAACAATAGCCAAATTATGGAAAGAGCCTAAATGTCCATCAACTGATGAATGGATAAAGAAACTGTGGTTTATATATACAATGGAATACTACGTGGCAATGAGAAAAAATGAAATATGGCCTTTTGTAGCAACATGGATGGAACTGGAGAGTGTGATGCTAAGTGAAATAAGCCATACAGAGAAAGACAGATACCATATGGTTTCACTCTTATGTGGATCCTGAGAAACATAACAGAAACCCATGGGGGAGGGGAAGGAAAAAAAAAAAAAAAAGGTTAGAGTGGGAGAGAGCCAAAGCATTAGAGACTGTTAAAAAACTGAGAACAAACTGAGGGTTGATGGGGGGTGGGAGGGAGGGCAGGGTGGGAGGGAGGACAGGGTGGGTGATGGGTATTGAGGAGGGCACCTTTTGGGATGAGCACTGGGTGTTGTATGGAAACCAATTTGACAGTAAATTTCATATATTAAAAAATAAAAAAAAATAAATAAATAAATAAAAAAAAATAAATAAATAAATAAAAAAAAAACAAAACAAAAAAAAAAAAAGAGTTAGACACAAAGGGAAAAAAAAAAAAAAAAAAAAAAGAGAAAGACACAGAGTTCTTCCTATCCTGATGTATTACTGACAGTATTAAGATTGTTTAAAGTGTTTAAGAAGAGGGGCACCTTGGTCACTCAGTCGGTTGAGCATCAAACACTTGGTTTTTGCTCAGATCATGATCCCAGGGTCCTGGGATTGAGCCCCTTGATCGGTTCCACGCTGAGGGTGGAGCCTGTTTGGGATTGTCTCTCCCTCTTCCTTTGCCCTTCTCCCATGCTCTATCCATCTATCTCTCTCAAAATGGAAAAAAAAAAAAAAAAAAGTGCTTAAGAAGACGATTGTTCAAGAAGACTTCCTAGGACAAACTTCAAATTAGAAATCAAAACCATAGTGACAGAGGTATTTCTCTGCAAACAAATAACACTCTTACTTGTTAAGTTATGGGAGAGAGCTACACATAGAAATGTGTAATGTTTACAATGGAACAAATGGTATGTGGAATGTACACTGTTAAAAATTCAACCTAGTTAAATTTAACCTAATTAAATGCAACATAGCATTTAACCTAGTTACATGCTGCATAAGCTTCATGAATGAGTAAAATTTTCTAAGTCTGTACTACAGATCTTCTCAGATTTTATTTGCTTATCCCTAAAGCCAAAAAGATGCACCATATGTAAAATGGTAATACCAGGAAAGGAATTAAATGGTACTTTTGAAGGGGTGCAATATGAAGACGTTTGGAGAAAATTTTCAATCTAACAGATTAGTTTTAAGGCAGACACATAGAAAGATAGCATAAGTTGGGACACCTGGATGGCTCAGTCGGTTAAATGTCCAACTTCAGCTCAGGTCATGATCTCAAGGCTCATGGGTTTGAACCCTGCATCAGGCTCTGTGCTGATAGCTAGGAGCCTGAAGCCTGCTCAGATTCTGTGTCTCCCTCTCTCTCTGCCCCTCCCCTGCTTGGACTATGTCTCTGTCTCTCTGTCTCTTTCTCTCTCTTGAAATAAATAAACATTAAAAAAAAAAAGAAAGAAAGATAGCATAACCAAAAGGTAACTTAAAGTATGGCAAAGATCTTACCTCATTTCAGTTAAACAACCAGCTTTGTAACCTGGGCAAATTATATGATTTCTCCTGGTTTGCTTACAGTATTAGAAAATTTAACTGTTAGATAAATCCAAAGATATTCTTATACCTACTTATACAATTTATTAAGATAGTTGTTATAAATATCAGAACCCCATTGTAATATAAAGTATTGGCCCATTAAATCATTGAGAACATGAGTTTAAATTCAAACTCATTTAATAATTTAATTGAATGCAGTGCTAATCAAATGTAATGGATTTGAGTTTAATTGCTATTATTTCAAATAAAACTGAACAGCCACACAGATTAAATTTTATCCACCAGGAACACACATTATCATAAAAATAAGCATGCTATTAAGTGAATAGAGTTTTAAAGAAAATTTTACAATATGGAACATAAAAAAAATAATGTATATTTTATTCACTGATTGTTTCTACATTAGGAAATTATGTTACCTTATGTTTACAGTTTTTAAGACTCTGTAGGATTTATAAAACTTATTTTATCATCACATAAAGTGATATTTCAAAGAGATCTAGACATATTTTTGATATTATTTATTAAGCATATTGAGTATAAATTGCCAAAAACAATTATTTTCTTTGCCAAGCTTCATAAAATAAATAGAACCTGTATAAAAATCTCATCATGTATAACATCAAAATGTATCCTTTTGGGTAAAAATGAGCAATTAGTTTTAATTAAGAATATTGGACATTGAAAATAATCAATTTAATAACTTATTATATATTTGGGTGCTTATTGGTAACAAATCATATTCTGAATTTACAAATAATATTTGAGTTGTATAAGGAATCCAATTAATTAATGCTTGTAAAAATTTCAATTTTCAATGTGTGATTTAAACAATGACAGTATTGTATAACATCAAATGAAATCATAAAAGTAATTACTACTTTGCTTTTACATATTCGGAGAGTATAAGAGACCATTTGTTCATATTGTTTTATTATTTATTTATGTAATTTATTTTTTAAGTTTATTTATTTATTTTGAGAGAGAGAAAGAGAGAGAGGGCCAGAGCAAAGGAGGGACAGGAAGAGGGAGAGAGAGCAAATCATAAGCAGGCTCAGTGCTGTCAGTGCAGAGCTCAGTGCGGAGCTTGGACTTATGAACCATGAGATCATGACCTGAGCTGAAAGCAAGAGCCAGATTCTTAGCCAACTAAACCACCAAGATACCTCCATATTATTTTTTTTAATTCAACTTTATTGAGGTGTTCAGAACATCAATAACTTACAACAAATTGCTTTGGACACAAAAATATAAATCAGCATATATTTTACGATACTTCTATACACTCAACACACATTTTATCAGTTATGAAGACAGATATAATAGATGCAATTTGCTAATTTCTAGTGGATAATAACCAAAATATATGTGGATGTTAAAATATATTAAAATATTTTATTTTTAAACCTAAATATGGGTAAATTTATTTTGTTTTTATTTTTGGTTGTCTTTTATTAAGTTTTTAATTTTAATTCCAGTATAGTTAACATAAAGTGTTATATTAGTTTTAGATGTGCAATATAGTGATTTAACAATTCTGTACATCATTACTTAGTGTTTATCATGATAAGTGCTCTCTTAGAAAAGTGAACCCTTCACCTATTCCACCCATCCTCCCATCCTTCTCCCCTCTTATATGCTTTATTTTAAACAAGTACCCTCAGTAAAAGTTATTATTTTTTTCAACAAGAACGTTTTACTTAAAGCATACCTCAGAATACATAGTTCTAAAAGATATTATATCTATATCTATATCTATATCTATATCTATATCTATATCTATATATAACATTCCATCCAAGAAAAATAGAATATACATTTTCACAAATACACACAGAAGAATTTCCTGGTTAAATCATATAAGAGACTTAATATATATTACGAATTCAAGAAGACTGAAATCATACCTAGCATATTTTCCAACCACAATGGTAAAAACTAAAGAATAACAATAAAACAAAGCTGGAAACCCTACAATGTTAATATTAAACATTTAAAATATAATTATGAAATATATAATATGTAATATTAAAAAACACACTACTGCACATGTAATGAGCCAAATAATACATGAAATGGCAAATCAAAATATGTCTCAAAACAAAAGAAAAAGAAAACACAATATTCCAAAACCTATGGGATCCAACAAAAGCAGATGTTAGAGTGAAATTTATGCTATAAATACTTGCAATAAGAAAAAAATTTCAAATAAACAACATCATACCACAAATACTAGAAAAGGAAGAAACTTAGCTGAAATTTAGTCAAGGAAGGATATAGCGAAGAAAACTCAGAAATATATAAAATAGAGACCAGAATAAACAATAATATAACATTGAAAGTAATGACCAGTTTTAAAAAAAAATAAATAAACAAAACTGGCAATACTTCAACTACATTAACTACGAAAAAAAAGAAAGAAGCCTCAAAAACCAAAATAAGAAATGGAGGAGAAGACAATAACAACAGATAACCACAGAAATAGATGGAGTGATATTAGATTACTATAAACAATTGTATACTAAAAGTCAGATAACTGGGGAAAAAAACACAGATAATTCCTAAAAATGCACAAATTACTATGATTGAATGATGAATCTTGAATCTAACAAACAGGAAATATTCTTAAACCAATAACAAGAATGAAAATTGAATTAGAAATCAAAAATCTCCTGCGCAGAAAAGCACAAGACCACATGGCTTCATTAGTGAATTCTAACAAATATTAAAAAATTAATGACAATGTTTATCAAAATTTTACAGGAGTGCCTGGGTGGCTTCATTGGTTTCGGCTTGGGCCGTGATCTCACCCACCTTGGCTCTGCACTGACAGTGTGAAGCCTACTTGGGATTTTCTCTCTCTCTCCCTCTCTCTGCCCCTTCTGTGCTCTCTAAATAAATAGATAGATAGATAGATAGATAGATAGATAGATAGATAGATAGATAAATAAACAAACAAACAAACAAACAAGCTTAAAAAAATTCTTACAAATAATAGAATAGAAGGAACACATTCAAAATCATTCCATGAGGTCAGTACTATCCTGATACCTAAGCAGGATTAAAACAATACCAAAAAAAAAAAAAAAGTCTAGTTTGTCTGAAAAAAGTTTTGCTAATTCAACTTTCTTTGACATCCACTTGCATGATAAATGTTGTTCCACCCATTTCCTTTCGATGTGCAGGTTTCTTTTGGTCTAAAATGAATCTCTTGTAGGCAGCATATAGATATGTCTTGTTTTCTTCATCTGTTCTGACACCCTGTGTCTTTTTATTAGACCATTTAGTCCATTTACATTCAAATAATTTACATTATTGATAGATATGTATTTTTTGCTATTACTTGCTTTGTCATTGTGTCTGGAGATTTTCTCTGATTCTTGATTCTTTCTTATCTTTGCCACTTTTGGTGTCTCCTTTGCACTCAAAGAGTCCCCTTTAATATATTTTGCAGGGCTGGTTTAATGGTCATGAACTCTAATTTTTGTTTGTCTGGGAAACTCTATCTCTCCTTCTATTCTGAATGATACCCTTACTGGATAGACTATCCTTGGCTGCATATATTCCCCATTCATCACTTTGAATGCATTATGCAACTCCCTTCTGGATTGCCAACTTTCAGTTAAGAAATCTTTGTTTAGCCTTATGGGTTTTCCCTTGTAAGTTAAGGACTTGTTTTGTCTTGCAGCTTTTCATATTTTTCCTTTATCACTATATTTTGTAAATTTATTTACAATATGTCTTGGTCTTGGCTTGCTTTTGTTAATTATGGTGGGAGTTCTCTGTGATTCTTCGTTCTGGATATCTGTTTTCTTCCCCTGATTAGGAAAGTTTTCTGCTATTATTTCTTCAAATAAATTTTCTTCCCCCTTTCCCTCTCTTCCTCCTCTGGCATACCTATAGTATGAATGTTAATACATTTGGTGGAGTCACTGAGTTTCCTAAGTCTATTCTCATGTTGCATAATTTGTCTTTCTCTGTTTTGTTCAGCTTCATTATTGTCCATTATTTTAACTTCTAGGTCACTAATTCATCCCTCTGCTTTTCCCCACCTGCTATTCATTGCATCAAACTTGTTTCCAATATCCTTTATTGCATTTTTCATCTCCGAATCATCCTTTTTTTTCTTAAAGTTTATGTATTTATTTCTTTTGAGAGAAAGCAGCGAGTTGGGGAGAGGCAAAGAGAGAGAGGGAGATAGAATCCCAAGCAGGCTCTGCACTGAGAGCAGCGACTGTGTGAGGCTCCATCTCACCAAACCTGAGATCATGACCTGACTCAAAATCAAGAGTTGACACTTAACTGACTGAGCCTCCCAGGCACCCCTGAATGATTTTTTTTATCTCTTTTATCTCTGCTGTTAGGATCTCACTGATGTCTTCTATTCTTTTCTCAAGCCCAGTGAGTATCCTTATGATTGTTGCTTTAAATTCTCCATCAGGCATGTTACTTATATCTGTTTCACTTGGATCTCTGGCCATGGCCTTATCTATTATTTCATCTGGGATAAATTACTCTGCTTTGACATTTTGTCTAAGTCTCTGCCTTCTTCTCTTAGAAAAGCCAGTTATATCTCCTGATTCTGAAAATAATGGCCTTACGAAGAAAAGGTCATTTAGTGCCCAGGACCTGGTGCTTCAGGGAGTGTCCCTGTTGTGTGCTGCATGTTCTATGCTGTTGTGTTTTGGCCTCTCTATCCTTCAGGCCACTTGTCTGCTGTGGGCAGTGGTTTGTCCCTGGCCTGATGTGGCAACTTTTAACTAGGTGTGCTCTGTTCTGCTTGTGAAGTCAGACCTGACAGCAACTCCACCAAACTGAGAACCTGCAGAACTCTCTGGATGGGAAGATATATGTGGGCAGGTGTTTGTGCTGGTGTTCTGAGGAAAGGGCCTGCCATATTAGGGCTAAAACAAGCTTGACTGGGAAGGGAAGTCCCATCAGGATACAGAGGGGTGGGGCTTAGACTAAGCCAGTTAGGAAGCCAGTGTCTGAGCTGAGAGGCTTCTCACAGGTGACTCTGTATTTGTGCCTAGGGCCACGGGAGGGAAATGGGACCAGTGAGTTTCTTTGTTCCAGAGAGGCGTTTTCCGTGAACACTGCCTCTTAGGGAAGGGCTCCTAGAAAAGGTAATAACCTCCCCTTTGTGTCTCCCAAATATTTTTCAGATCACTGTTTCCATGCTGTCCATCTCAGTTTGTCTGCCTTCTCTCCAGGAGCAGGACGGTGCCCTCCTGGCTCTATCCCAGACAAGCCTGCTGACCTTTAAAACTCCTGACTTTAGGAACACGGTGTGGACAGAGGCCTGTGCCTGTCTTCCGGGGGAGGGGTCCACCTGACTGGAACTGAAGGAATTTTGTCACAAAATCCAGCCTTTCTTGTTTTCCAAGCCAATGGCTTTGGGGGAAGGTTCTCCTTGTGGGCTCCTGCGTGTTCCTCTCTAGCCCTTCTCTATGTCCACAGCACCCATGATCTGTTTCTCTCTTAAACCACATCTCCACACTTTCTAACTTCTTCAATGTGACCTCTTCTCTCCCTTTAGTTGTGAAGTTTGCTCTGTCAGTCTTCAGGTCAATTTATGGGGTAGTTTATGATGATTTGATAACTATCTAGTTGCGTTCCTGGGATAAGAAGAGTGCAGGGTCCTCCTAATCTGCCACTATCTTTGATTCCTCTTGTTTTGTTTTCAGTATCTTTTCTCAGCATACACAGTCTGACATACTGTCAAAAATTGACTGAGTTTATTAATCTCAGGATCAAAAACCTCAGCAGAATTTATCTACCAGTCTAGCCTCAGATTATGAACATTTAAGAAAATGTTATTATAAATCTTCATGAAAGAAGATGGGTTCTGGCAGAGTCTTCTGCAAGACAAGTCAAAGTTAACAATTTAGGTACTATAAGAAACTGGCCATAGGTGTGTCCTGAAGGTTTTGAAAGAAGGGAAACAAATGCACCCTCTAGTTGTGAAGTGAGAATCTAGGATTGAGCCTTTCCCCTTAAATATTAAGAGAGGTATGTAAGGAGGTGAGAACTGAGGAGTAGATACAGTTAGGAACTAAAAGTGTGGTATTATGGAACTCCAGAGTAAAAACGTTTTAATAAGTAGGCATGTAGTATCAAAGTTGTTGAATATTGACATGAAGTCAAACAAGATAAAAAGTGAAAAGGAATGTTGAATTTAGCAATATAGATTGTAGATGATGACATAGAAAAGGAAAGCTGCAGTGGAAGAGTGGGGGAAGTGGCTAATTAGCATAAATTAGGGGGTGTATGTAGAGAAAGAAAGTCAATAAAACCAGAGATTACTGTTTCAAGTTATTTTTGGTCCATTTGCAAAGAGTTACAAACATTTTTTCTGTACCACACATAACATTACATTCCAATATCTTCTTTCTTCCATTGTTTTTAATTTCCAAAAATATTTTAATATTAAGGAAGTCCAATTTATCTAACTTTTCTTGGGTGGTGGGGGCTCTTGTGTTTTTGTTATCATATCTAAGATCATTGTATTGATCCAGGATCACAGAGATTTACTTTTATGTTTTCTTCTAATATTTTTATGGTTTTTGCTCTTGCACATAGGTTTATGATGCATTTTGAGTTCATTTTTATTTATGATGGGAAGCAGGGGTCTTAATCCACTCTTTTTCATGTGGATATCCATTTTACCCAAAACCATTAGTAGAAGAGACTATCATCTCCTCTCCCCCCACCAACCAGTGAATTGCCTTGGCATCCTTGTCAAAATTCAATTAACCTTAAATAATTTGGCCATAAATGATTTAAATGACCATTACCATTTATTTAGTTCTTTAACTTCTATCAATGATGTTTTCTTCTTTCTGGGTAGTAGTCTTGAAGGTCTTTGGCAAAAACTATTATGAAATAGCTTATTAATTTTCATAACATTATAAATATTACTAATTTTATTTTTGTTTTGCTGATTATTGATGTATAGAAGCAGAATTCTTTACTGTATATTGATCTTGAATTCTGCAACTTTGCTGATTTTATTTATTAGTTCTAATACTATGTTTGTGTGTGCATGTATTTTCTTTAGAATTTTCTATTTACAAGATTACATCATCTTTAAATAGAGATAGATAGTTCTTATCCTATAATTCTGTATACTTTTTTTTTCTTGCTAATTACTCAGTTTATATCCTTCAATGCAATGTTGAATACAAGTAGTGGGAGTAGGATTCCTTGTCCTGTTTCTGATAATAGGTGGAAAGCTTATGGTCTTTTACTTTAACACATGATTCTGTTAGTAAAATTTTGTAGATACCCTTTATCAGCTTGATGAAGTGTAATTTTATTCCTAGTTTCTTTAGTTGTGTTTTTTAATCACGAGTGTTTAATTTTATCTAATGTTTTCCTCTGTACCAATTGAGATGACCAGTGGTTTTGTCCTTTTACATTTTTCAAGTTTTTTAAAAGTCTAATTTACAAATAAAACTAGTATATATTTGAGATATAAAATGTGATTTGATATACATATACATTACGAAGTTATTACAATTAAGCGAACTAGGATATCTATCACCTCACATAATTCCCTTTTTCTATATGTGCATATTGACGGAACATTAAAGATGTACTCTCTTAACAGATTCCAAGTATATAATACAATATTATTAACTAGAGTTGCCATGTTGTACAGTAAAGTTCCAGAATTATTTCATCTTATAACTGAATGTTTGTGCCCTTTGACCAACATTTCCCCCCTTCCCTTACCTCTCAGCCCTCTGTTTCTCTAAGTTCAACTTTTTTTAGATTCCACATGTCAATGAGATCATGCAGTATTTCTCTTTCTGTGTCTGGTTTATTCCACTTAGCATAATATCCTCAAGGTCCATCCATGTTTTTGTAAATGGCTAAATTGTCTTCTTTTCTAAAGACTATGTAGTACTCTTATATATACTTTCATTATCCATTTATCTACTGTTAGACACTTAGGTTGTTTCCATATCTTTGTTATTATTAATAATTCTTCAATGAACATGAGTGTGCAGATAACTCTTTGAGGTAGTGATTTTATTTCCTTTGCATATATACCCATAAGTGGAATTCTTGGATCATATGGTAGCTCTATGCTTAGTTTTTTAAGGAATCTCCATACTTTTTTTCCTACTGGCTGTACCCGTTTCTATTTCCACCAAGGGTGTGTAGGAGTTCTCTTTTCTTTTTTGCTAATACTTGTTATCTTTTAACATTTTGGTAATAGTCATACTAACAGGTATGAGGTGATATCTCATTGTGGTTTTGATTTGTATTTGCCTGATGATTAGTGATATTAAGCACCTTTTCTTATAACTTTTGGCCTTCTGTATGTTTTATTTGGAAAATGTCTATTGAGATTCTTTGCCATTTTCAAATCAGATGTTGTTATTGTTGTTTTGCTATTGAGTTATATCATTTAGTAATATAATTTGAAATTAGGAAGTGCTATGTCTCTAGCTTTGTTCTTCTTTCTCCATATTTCTTTAGCTACTTGGGACTTTTTATGGTTTCATACAGATTTTGGGAGTGTTTTGTTTTGTTTTGCTTTGTTTCATTTTTTGTATTTTGGTGAAAAGCACCATTGGAATTTTGATAGGGATTGCACTGCATTAAAAGGTCAGTTGGATATTTTGACAATACTAAGTTTTCTAATTCATGAACACAGAATATCTTTCCATTTATTATATCATCTTCAGTTTCTTTCATGAATGTTTTGAAGTTTTCAGTATACAACTCCTTGGTTAAATTTATCCTTTGAGATGCCTGGGTGGCTCAGTTGCTTAAGCCATCCAATTCTTGGTTTCAGCTCAGGTCGTGATCTCATAGTTTCTGGGTTCAAGCTCCACATTGGGTTCTGCACTGACAGTGCAGAGCCTGCTTGGGATTCTCTGTCTGTAATTTATCATCACTTGTATTCTAGAATCTATCTATCTTACCATGAGGTCCAGTGAAGTTGTGCTTTGATATTTGTTGAACAGCTTTTTCATACCAAATAAATTATTGAAATAATGTTACAGAGGAACAAAATGGCAGGTGATCTGTACAAAATAATGACCTGCCTTTACTCCCGCTGATTCTCACACGTTTACCTTCATCTCTTCCTTTGCAGCCTACTATCTCAGAATTTCCTTCTCAAGTTGACAGGAGGCAAAGGGAGAGATAAGAGGCTCCTCACTTCCTGAGCAGTAGGAGACAACTTAAGTATATGTCAAAAGGGAAAACTAAATATAGTTTTATGGTTCCTTATTGTAAAAATGATGAATTTTAGCAGAGGCTTTAGTAAACCACATTATTTCAGGGGATATTCATGGGTTGCCCTGAGACTAACTTATCTCTCTGATAAGTTTCATTTGTCTCTTTAATAAATGTGAAATCTCCTTTCAGAACAGAATACAATTACATTTTGGTAATTACTTTTGTTTTACATCAGTGTAACCTTGGCTCTGGTACATTTTAGACTAGAAATAGAAATGATAGTTAGCATTTTCTAAGTTACGGCTATCCTCAAATGGCATGCCTGTCAGTATGATGTGGTATGTGGTAATATGCAATGTGCAAAAAGGTGAATAGAATCTAGTCAAAAGAATCAGATAACTCAAAGCTGACAGTTTAACATCATATTGAAGAAGAGAGGTATCAGGTGAGTTGTACTGTGCATTTTATATATATAATATAATATAATATAATATAATATAATATAATTAATATAAATAATATAATAATAATATAATATAATATAATATAATAATCATATAAAGTATAATTATATATTATATAATAATAATATATTATATAAAATATTATATATATATATAAAATTATAAAAGAAGTATCAAGAGAGAGGTCTGTGGTTTGGTAGTAGGTGAACTGTAGGGATAAGTCAGCAGACTTTTCTTTTAAAATACAAAACAACTTTTGTGTTTTTCCCCTTAAATGTAGATTTCAATCTGGTGTAAAAAAGATTTTAAGTGTGGGGTAAAAAGTCACTAACTTCCTACTCATTATTTCTAAATGGATTAATATTTTCAGTTATTTCATAAGTGAAATTTTTCCTATAGGGTTTCAGTAAAATTGGTCCAAATTATGTGTGGTACATAAAAAGAATGATGGCTGTTTCACTTCCATTAATCCTGTGCACTCAGTTCAATTTGTCACATTGAAGTTGATCACATGGAGATATATAAGAATTCAAGACATAATTACCTAGAGTAGATACTTTTAAATCTCAGGTGCTTCATGATAAAACAAACAAACAAACAAACAAACAAAAACAAACAAACAAAAAAAACCTCATATTAAACATCTGCTGGGAGAAACCAAACCAATTTAGGAACAGGATTAACCTAGCCCATCTTTACCATTTCTCTCTTCAAATAAACATTTTGTCTCTTTAACTGTGAACTTGACATACAGTTGATACATTTCACTTACTGTCAAGATCCTCTGTCCCTAAGAATCGTGAATTACTTTGTGGAAGTGAACTTTGAAATAACTAAATCATTCCTTTTTTCAGTTGGTTTATCAGATATGGGGGCTGACATTTGGTGGTAATAAATAAAATTATATGCTCAGTTAAAATACTGTTAAACCTCTGATTTTAAAATTAGATTTTAAAGGTGTATTTTTCCTTTTCTGCTTCTATTTTTGGAACAATGATCTACTTGTAAGACCCATTGTATATCTATGAATGTGTGTGTGTGCGTGTTTGTGTGTGATTAGAGCACAGAGTAGAATTTATTCACCTGAATTCATTCCTTGGAATTATCTGGGCAGAACCCTCTTAAACATGTGTGAAAAGTTAATAGAGGTAAACCTTGATATTAGAAAGCATGAGTATTAAGCAACAATGTATTCTTTCCTTTCCTACAATCTAAACTTTCAAGGACTGATATGTTTTCTGCCCCTGCGTAGTATCAAGTACAGCTCAAAACTTGTTTGTTTAATTGAAAATGTATATTCTAGAAATAGAAATATTACAATTTCTGGAAGTTTCTAAGTACATGTCATTTCGTTATCTTCTTTTTTTCCGACAAGTTTTTTGACAGGTTAAATAACTAGTTGTTTTCTGAAAACCAGCAGCTTAAAAGTGAGAAATCAGAGTATTTATTTTGGTTGGTAACTAATAGATTTCTGAAAACTACTCTAAGCCTGTTTCTGTGAGCCCTCCTTCAAAGTCTTCATCAAAGCTTTGATAGAAGGCAGCTGGCCTTTGAAAATGCACTATCTGCAGCAGGCTGAAAACTCACGGGCACCTGTAGGCACAGACAATCCGTTTGCAGTGTGAATTATAGGGGACAGGCATTCTAGCATTTTTTTTTTTTTTTAGTACTAAGATTTACAAAGAAGCAAGTTCCCTTTGAGCAGGAGCACACAAGGTCAGTACTCCCTTCAAGTCTCATATTTCAGGGACTATGCCACTGACATAAAAGAATTTAGGAGTGAAAAGTGTTTCTAAGGGGAGGGAGAGATTGTGATAGCCTAACTACTTTAGATTTTGCACTATGCATGTTTCAGTGTGATAGGCTCTCATTGAAAAAAAAGTTACTGTATTACTTAAAATTGCTGTATTTTACTCAAAGTTCAAATATCTCTGTTTTTCAGTCATAACATAACTCAGGTCTGGATGCTTGGGGAAATGTCTTGAGCAAATTCATAAGAATAAGAAAAACTGGATTTTGACAGATTTACTGACAGAATACAAAAAGGGCCCTGAAGGAGGCAACAATTCTGACAGATTTTGATGTGGGGGTAGAGGGGGTCAGATTTTGAAAGTTTCATGAAGAGCCAAATTCTTACGTAGTCATCTTTACCATGGCTTCTGGTCTAATATTAAATAAATATACTGAATACAATCCATGAGACTGTTGTATTTCAGGCAAATTGTGGATTCTATGTAAAGTATAAGGTTCCCAGTCTGAGAGTGTGCAAGAATGATGGAGATGGGAAGTTTTAACCACATAAAATATAAAGTTTCTATGAATATTTGATTCATTTGTAAAGTAAATAATGTGCACACTTGGGATGAGTGCTGTGTGTTGTATGTAAGAGATGAATCACAGGAATCTACTTCCGAAGCCAAGAGCACACTGTATACACTGTATGTTAGCTGACTTGACAATAAATTATATTAAAAAAATAAAGTAAATAATGTTGGTTGCTGAAAACCTATTAAAGCAACAGAATTTCAAGACCTACACTTCCTCTCAGCCAGCTAAAGAAATAAATGTTCATTTGCACATATAATATTTCAGAAATTGTTTCTTGACCATATTTTCATTTCAAGAAACATGTTTGATAGGATTTTATATTGCATTCTCACTGGATAAAATTCCATTTGTTATAATAATTTGCATTTTTCCCTACATTTCAGCTCTTTCCCACCCAAACCCCAGCATTTTTATGTTAACGGTTATTAAGGGTCCAATATAACAACACCTGTATCATTAACATACAATTCTAAGCACGCGTATATACAACTATGTGGGAATTCAAATGCCTATGTCCTGGTTAAGGAGATTATAAGGAACGCCTTACACTGCTTTCTGGCCATGCTGAAAACAGCTAACAAGTATTTAGTTAATGCGTATTTAGAGGATGGGTCCTGCCTGTGCTCGTAAATTCCCTAGACCATGCTATCTGTGGAATATCTTATCTTGTTCTCTACTCTTCTTTTGGCATCTGCTATTTTGTATTCTGGGGAATGCCTTGTTTTTTCCAGGCTTTCTATACATTCTTACTGGCACTTAGTCAAGGACATATTGTGCAAGGTTTTCTCTGTAACATACGCCTTATAAATACAGGAGTCTGAGAGCAGCTTTGGGAGACTTCCCTTAGCGTCCTTTCACCTCTCGTAACTTGTGGAGTTCTGAGTAATCCTTTCTGCACTCCTGGGCTTTGCTGGACAAAGCCAAAAGCTGAACTCACAACTGGTGACCCTGACGCAATAAGCCAAACCTACACAACTATATTTGAACTGACCTGTTTATAAAAAGACTTTTCTCTATTTACATGTTTCCCCATAATTTCCTTTTCCTGTCTAATAATACTACAGTTTATATGTAGTAAAATTTATGGTGACGATTGTGAAAGTCAATTATTATTATTATTTATGGCCAAATATATATTGCCTTACATACTAGTGCTTTTAATTCTATAGGATAGGTCCTCATAGTCAGAATTTATGGTATAATTAAATGATAATTGTCACATCATATTCCAGAAACTGTATATTATTATATTTTTCCAGAAGAATATGATGCTAAATCACTCACATTCTTGCTAGAACTTGTTGTGTTACTGTATAATTTTCTCTTTTAAAAGTAAAAATATATATTTGGATTCATTCTTTATGGTGTCAAAAATGTGTCACATTAAGAGAGAACACTAGTTTGCCTAAATAATATTTTTAGTGTTTGATATTGATTACATTAAATCATATTAAATTTGACTAAAGAATTAATTTGCTTTTTGCAGACAGTTTCTTACAGTTTCTTTTGAAAAACAAATATATAAAGGTTAGGATGAAGATTGAGAACAGTCATACAATTTGACTTTGAACTACTGAGACTGATTTTTTTAATAACATTTTATGCCCATGTAACTTGTCCATTGCTTTCTTGAAAATTCCTATAAGAAATGATCAATCTCAGAAAGATTTTCAGTTTAGTACTTCTGAAAAGTTGACCATTCCAAGCATTCCACTAATGCTCATGTAAACATCTTGATGCTACTTTAATTTTTCTCAAAGTTACTTATAAATGTTTGTATTAAATCACCCTTATGGAAGTAACTCTTATACAGAGCAATTATAGAGAACACTTTATTTGGAAGAACACACACAAAAATAAAACTTCTCTTGTGCTTCAGTTGCATTTTTTTGTTTTCCACCATGTCAGTCTCATTTAAAAATTCACATCACTTATCAATTTTATTTCTAGCAACATTATACTTTTTACATTGTTTGGCAGAGACAATGCTAGGTATCTATCACACTACATCTTCTTCTTGGGCATAGACGCTACATTCTCACACCTCCCTTGCAATTAGATTTGGAGCATGTGAAGCAATATTGTATTGTATTGAAATGTGGGCAGAAGCAAGGCAAGGAAGTCCAGCCTCTTCTAAGCCTTGTTCCTTATGCACTTTGCACTGTTTAGCGCTCTGTCTTCTGTGACTACCTGAAGCCCAATGTCCCAGGTGACACAGGTATAAGACGGAAGACTATCTCACCTTATATGGAGTTAAAATGTATGTAAGAAAGAAACTTTTACTATGTTAATCTACTGAAATTTGAGATTTTATAAGTTGTCTTACGGCAGCCTATCTTTTCTGAATAACACATGATTTGGAATGTCTTCTACGGTCCCTAACTTATGTTTATCTCCAGACTCAAATCTTTACTTCACCTCACAACATTAGACTTTGGTAGACAGAAAATCTTCAGTGAGTGCCTCCTATGAGGGAATCACTACCTCATACTTTGCCTCTCATGATAATCTGATGTCAAATAGAAGCACTTACAGTTTTTTAAATACCAATTTTTGTTCTCACGTATTTGTTTCCACTCTGGTCTCTGCTAGAACATGAATGCTCTCTTGCACCAGTTCCATGCCTCCTATGTTAGTGCCTCTATCAATTCTACAGTGGGGGACAGGAGAGAGGGGACAAAATAAAAACCAAAGTTAATCAAACAAAATAAAACGTTTTGTTTTTGTTTTTGTTTTTTTGTTTTGTTTTGTTTTGGTTTGGTTTGGTTTTTTGCCCTGGGAAGTTTACTGTAACACTATGGGCTATGCCTAGTGCTCTGTTTTTTGAGCATCATGATGTATTTTGAAAAGCCCCATTATAATCCACATATATAACACCCATAATATTCATTATATTTTATCTAATTATCCTAAATTCTGTGAGGGCAATGACCATGACAATCTTGTGTACCCCTATGGTAAATGCCTGGCAAAAAATAGGTTCTCAGTAAAAGTGAATTGATTCATTAATTGATCTTCATTTGCAAAGATGTTAAAGCCCAACAGCAGTTGTTTTTGTCTAGTTTGCTTGCTTTATAGAGATTCCATTTATGTATCATTTCAGAAAGCACAATAGTAAGAAATAAACTGATGGAATGGCAACTGTTTCTTCCTTTTTATAAACTGGCAGAGCTATGCTTCTATATTTCCTGTTAACAACTCTAATTTTGTCTCCAATAATATACCATGATATTCACTCACTATTATTATTTTTCAAGGAGTACAGAAAAAATGAAAAAAAAGGGAAAACATGCATGCACACCATGATAAGTTACAGTAGTATTCGGTGGGCTGAAGGGGTTATGGGATGGGTTCAGAACATTTTGGTTATTCAAACACTTAACTAGATTTCTCAAACCATTTGTAATACATGTCCTTGTATTCTGTCTATGACAAACTAGTTAGAGACTATAATAGCCCTTTAAATCTAAAAAGGCTAACTTTATAAAGTGGTCACAAGAAGTCCTTTATGAGACTTTCTCCTGGATGCTAAGACCACTGATTTACTTTTACCTTAACACTTTGCACCTGTAACTCCCCTGCCTTGAAGATGTATTGGACTGCTTGACCAAGAATGATACCCTAAAAGCTGTGTCCTGCTATTTGGATTCAGAGTAACTGACACTTTTCCTTAAATTTGTAATTGACTAACTAGTTTTAGTCCACACAATTTAATGTCTGTCTGGGTCACTCACCACCAATTGTACTATTAATGACTCACAAGAAAGAGAAACATATCTGCAGTTACAAAGTTTGCTTAAAAACAAAGTAGTTTTTGTTAGATTTATTGCACTTGGGTTGTTATCAGTAGGTTATAATATTTGTGATATAAACCACAGACACTTAGATAATATTTCCCTAGAAAAACAGTTTTATATCACTGAGAACACATTTGGGAAACTTTGGTATCACAGTAGAGCATTCAGACCCTTCCAAGTTAGGATCCTTAGGTTGAAGTGTTTCTAGTTTTACTTGGTGTGACAAAAAACAAAGGTATATACAGTTCTAAATAACTGTGGAATCAAGAAAAATTGGAACTGGAGATAGAATTTAGTATATCATACAAAATAATCAAAACCTAGAAATACAAAAAAATAGAATAAGAGGATACAAAAGGAGATTCATCAAATACATTACCTCTTCTTTGTTGTAATATTACAAATGTACTAGGTAATAACAGATATAAAAACATATTACTAGTTCTTTTTCAGGGGAATAGGATTTAACCAAAGTGCAGGAAATAAAAAAAAATCAGCTGATAAAAGTCATAAAGGATATATTGCATAGAAAAAGTAAACACAATAGTCTTGAATGTTGCAAAATAAAAAGAACTTTATCAATATTCTATCATCATACCAAGTCCAGGCTGCTTGCAAGTCTCAGCTCCAGGAGAGCAGCTGATCAGAAATGTGAGAGAAAGCTTGTCCATAGATATATCTGTTGAAATATTGAACCAGAAAGTGACACCAAGTGTAAAACATTAGGAACACGTTGTTGAAATATGAGACTTCAAAATAACCAAGTAGAAGAGACGAAAGCAAATGCATTTTAGTACCTAGAGAGAAGAAAATGGAATGAAATAAGGAAAGAGTTGTTTGGAGATGTGTTACGAGGCACCAACTTTGAAGAAAAAATTTCAAATCTAAACACCCCCATTTACTACCTACATGATATGGATCAAATCAATCACTAAGATATTTTTCTCATCTGAAAATAGAGTTGGCTTTAACACATACCTGAGTTTTGTGGAAATTAGAATTATTCTTTAGCTGGTCAATATTTATAGCTATTGTTAAGTGTGTGACTTCATCAAAAATATCCAGAAAAATGTTTATTTTTCCAATGTGGCAGGTAAGAAGCTTGGAAGTGGCCACTTTATCTTAAAAATAAGTAAAAAGCTTGACAAACTGAAAAAAATGACAAACCTTAGATCTTTAAGAGAAGTGAGATCACAGGGCAAATTGCTGCAAGCAGAATTGGAGAGATCAAAGGTGAATACAGAGAAGCACAATTTGCTGAAGCAGAAAGCCTTGGACACAAAACTTCATGGGAACAAGTGTTGGGTAGGAAGACATAAACTGTTACATTTGAATTGCTAGAGGTTCAATGTGGACAACCCTAGGAGTTGAAAACTGGAAGGATTCTCAGTCACAGAAGTGGGTCTACATTTTCCAAAATGGGAGGCAAGAAAACAAATAAAAAGACTAGGAAAAAAGTACAGAATATCCAAGAATTATGCAACAACTACAAAAGGTATAACATATGTGCAATGGAATACCAGAACGAGGGAAAGTAAGAAAGGAGCATATGTACGTTTGAAATAATAATGAGTGACAATTTACCCAAGTTAATGTTAGACATCAAAACATAGATCCAGGGAGCTCAGTGAACACTAACCAGAATAAATGCCAGAAAGATGACAACTAGACAGACCATTTTAAACTACAGAAAATCAAAAATAAACAATTCTGAAAGAAGCTAGAGGAAAGAATGCCTTAACTATAGAGGAATAAAGATAAAAATTACATTTAATTTCAGCTCAGAAACCATGCAAGCAAGAAGAGAGTGGACTGGAATATTTAAAAGCTTTGAAAGAAAAAAAAAAAAAAAACAAACCAAAACACCAACCTAGAATTCTACACTTGGAAAAATGATTCTTCAGAAGTGAAGGAAAAAACACTAACCTAGAATTTTATACCTGGAAAAATGATCCTTCAAACGTGAAGAACTTGGTTCGGTCGTTTAAGTGTCTGGCTCTTGATTTAAGCTCAGCTCATAATCTCACAGTTCCTGGGTTCAAGCCCCACATAGAGCTCCACACTGACAGCATGAAGACTGCTTGGGATCCTCTCTCTCCCTCTCTCTCTGCTCTTCCCCTGCTCATGCTCTCTCTCTTTCTCTCTCTCTCTCTCAAAATAAATAAATAATATCTGTATTTTTTTAAAGTGAAGGCAAAGTAAAGACTTTCTTAAATAAAAATTGAGGGTATTTGTTGCTAGTAGTCCTGCCTCACTAGAAATGTTAAAAGTTCTTTAGAGACAAGAAAAATGATATAGGTCACAACTCAGATCTATATAAAGAGAGAAGGAGCATCAGAGATGAAATAAGTGAAGGTAAAATAAAAGAAAATTATTTTTCTTAATCCTAATTGATCTAAAAGATAACTGTTCAAGAAAATAACAATATATTTTATTATATATGCTTATATATAAGCAAAATATTTATGTATATAACTATTCAGACATTAGAGGATATGTGAAAAAATATAAATATATATTACTAAGTGAAACTAGCTAACCTAGAAAGGCTATCTATGGTATGATTCCAACAATATGACATTCTCGAAAAGGCAAAATATGGAAGACAGTAAAAAGATAAGGAGAGAGGGAGGGATGAAAAGTCCAAGCACTGAAGAATTTTAGGGCAGTGAAAACACTCTATATGAAGCATAATGATAGGCACATGTCATTATAAATTTGTCCAAACCCACCGAATGTACAACACCAAGTGTGAACCCTAATGTAAACTATGGAAATGTATACGGTTATGTATAAGCAACATGAAAGGAATGATTCAAAGGATGGGAGAGAGGAATTATAATTATTTAGTTATACTCTGAAGCAGTATAGTGTTACTTAGAATGGACTTGGATTCATCATAAATGTATATTGCAAAATTTAAGGCAAACACTAAATATTTTTTTAAGTTTAACTAATATAGTAAGAAAGAAGAGAAAATTAAACCATAAAATTCTCAATGGAACTACAAGCAGTGAGAGAGTAGCAGGAAAAAAATAGGAACACAGAAGAAGGACAACAAATAGAAAATAGTAATGAATGTGATAGATATTATTCAAACTATATCAATAATCACTTTGAACATTAATGGTCTAAATGCACCAATTTAAGACAAAGATTGTCAGAGTGAATCAATAAATAAGACCTAACGCTGTATTGTCTACAAGAAACCCAAATTTAAATATAAAGATATATATAGATTAGGGGTGCCTGAGTGGCTCAGTCAGTTAAGCGCCTGACTTTGGCTCAGGTCATGATCTCCCAGTTCATGAGTTTGAGCCCGCATGGGGCTCTGTGCTGATAGCTCGGAGGCTGGAACCTGCTTCAGATTCTGTGTCTCCCTCCTATCTGCCCCTCCTCCACTCGCTCTCTCTCTCTCTCTCAAAAATAAACATTAAGAAATGATACATAGAGATTAAAAGTAATTGATGGAGCAAGATATGCAAGGCTAACACTAATCAAAATAAAACAGAAGTAGCTATATTAATTTCAGACATAGGCAATTTGAGAGCAAGGGGAATTATCAGACGTAAGGGGAAACATTACATTATAATAAATGGGTCAATTTCCCAAAAAGTTGTAACAATCCTTGGCATAGGTGTACATAAAAACAGACTCCTCAATACATAAACTAAAAATTGATAGGCCTTCAAGGAAAAATAAATAAATATACTATTATAGTATTAGAATTCAGCACTTCTTAATCAGAAATTGACAGATATAGCAGGCAAAATATCAGTAAAGGACATAGTTGAACTCAACAACACCATTAATCAACTGGATATAATAAACATCAATAAACTACTTCATCCAATAACAATAGAATGCATATTCTTCTGAAGTTCACATGGAGCATTCACAAGATAGGCCACACTCTGGTCCATAAAACACACCCTAGCAAATTTAAAATAGTAGGAAAGTACAAGGCCTGCTTTTAGACTATAACGGAATTGAACTAGAAATGAATAACAAAAGATAGCTGGGCAATTCCCCAAACATTTAGACATTAGCCTACAAACTCCTAAATAACACATGGATTGAAGAAAAAATTTCAAGAAAAAATTTAAAATACTTTGAACTAAATGAAAATGAAAATAAAACGTATCAAAATTTGTGGGATGCAGTAAAAGCTATGCTTAGAGCAAAATTAATTGCAAATATTAGAAAAGGATATCTAAATCAATCATCTAAGATTTTACCTTTAAAAGGTAGAAAAGGAAAAGAAAATTAAATCCAAAATAAGCAGAATAAAAGCAACAATTAAAACTAGAATAGAAATCAATGCAGTTGGGAACAGAAAATCAATAGAGAAAATCAATGAAACCAAAACCTAATTCTTTTTTAAAAAATCAATAAAATCATTAAGCCTCTAACCAGGCTAACCATTATATACCTAATAAAATGGCAAAAATCAAGAACACTGATAACACCAAATGCTGGTGAAGATGTGGAGTAACAAGAACTCTTATTCATTGTTAATGGGAATGAAAAATATTATAGCCTTTTGGAAAACAATTTAGTGTTTTCCTACAGAACTAAAAATACTCTCACCATATGATCCAACAATCTTATTCCTTGGTATTTACCTAAAGGAAGAGAAAATTTAGGTCCATACACAAAAACCACACATGACTGTTTATATAAGCTTTATGAATAATTGCCAAAACTTGAAAGCAACCACAACGTCCTTAGGTAGATAAATGGATAAACTGTGTTTCATCCATATAATGGAATATTATTCAAATGTAAAAAGAGGTGAGCTATCTAGCCACCAAAAGACATGGGGGAAATATAAATGCTTATTATTAAGTGAAATTAGCTAATTTGGAAAGACTGTATATTGTATGATTCCAATTACATAATATTCTGGAACAGGCAAGACTATTGGAGCCAATAAAAAGATATGTGGTTGCCAGGGTTGGGGGTAAGGGAGAGATAACTAGATAGACAACAAAGGATTCCAATGCAGGGAAAATACTCTTTATGTACCACGGTGATAGGTATGTGTCATTATAAATTTGTCCAAACCCACAGTATATACAATGTCAGAAAGGAACTCTAATGTAAACCATGGTCTTAAAGTGATAATTATCCATGTAGGTTCATTAATTGAAACAAATGTACAACTTTAGTGGGGGATATTGATCATGGGAGAGATTGTGCATGTGTCAAGGCAGGAGATATATGAGACATTGCTGTGCCTTTGCTTCAATTTTGCTGTGAACCTAAAACTGCTCTTAAAAATATCTAATATTATATATATATATATATATATATATATATATATATATGTGTGTGTGTGTGTGTGTATATATAACATATATATGTATATATATACATATATATATTTAATATATAATAATTTTAATATATAAATATATATTTAAATATATATAAAAATATATCTCCATCTATCCGATACTCTGCTAAAGTGTTAAAGTTTTGTGGCAAATGAAACAAAGCACTATCTTTGATAGGTTCCCAGCTTAACAGAGAAAGAGAGACAACTGAAGAGAAAGAATTAAAGAAATTAATAAATGCAGTGAGGTATTATTATAGAGCATGGAGCATAGGGGTTAGGTATTAATCTCAGTGCAGTCTTATAAAATGAATTGTAATAGGCAAGGGCCCTTTCCAGAAGACAACACAAAGGAAACTTAAGCATAGAGATGGCCCATGTCCTTTTAAGTCTGAGAACCACAGACAGTGTGATGAGGTTGGAGAATGAGGTGTGACTAAATAAAGTAAGAGATAAGAGGAAAATCTATAACATGTGACCGTATTATTTGTTTTTCGTGTGACAGATTAGTTAGAACTGTATCTTGAACTATAGCTTGCATATTATTTTCAGAATTGAGACATTTCTCCCATAAAATTTTTCAGACACTCAATAGATAAATTGGTGAAGATGGAAAGGCCCATTTGAAGCAGGGTGACAAGCCTATGGTTCCATCTACTCCTCCTCCATTTTCTTCTCTGGCCAAACGGCACTTCTTTTTTACCATCCCACCACAATTGGAGTACCATTTCAGAAACCTCTGCTATTTATAATGAGGACCCAGTGAAAGCTTTAAAAGCAGGGGGGTAAAACTCATCAAGGTGAGGAGTCTGAACAAGTGTGGATGGAGAAGTGGGCAGGAATATACGGCAACTCTACAAGGACTGCAAAAGTTTGTTTCCCTCATTGGAGCATTTGTCTCCAAATGACACAAAGAATTTATTGTGGCAGAAGTGACCTTATGTGACATTTCTTGTCACTCTGGATAGGTTTAACTAAATCCATATATCCCCTCTGACTTTGTATCAAATGCACCATGAGTGCCACCTCAAAAGATTCAATAAACTATAGACCCCCGTTCCCTGGGGTAAAGATAGCATCTAAGGAGATATGTCAATGTAATTAAATCACTATAAACCGACATTAAACATTTAGGTAGTAAATATATAATACTTGATTACAGTCAAGCATTGGCCTCCTTTGGACTTTTTCCTATAGTTAAAGATGCAGGCAAAAATTCAAAAAGCCACTTGAAAAGAAAATGAAATGAAGTCTAAAATTGCAAGTGAAAATTTGGGGAACATTGTGACATATGTAACCTATGGAAATAATTTGGACAGAAATTTTTTAAACAAAAAATATTAGAGCTATTCTGCAAGTAGGATTCTTTTAAATCTTAGATTTTTAATTACGCTTTTCCTCAATACCTGTTTATTATGCACCTACTAAGTGCCAGATACTGAATGATGCTGACTGACAAGATGAATATGCTCCTGCCCTAGATCCTGTGCTTGAAATTCAATTCTTTCAGCCAGTCATATTTATAGTTCTCTTCTGATCTGTGTTCTTTTAGAGACACAGTGTCTTTTCAGAGACACATTCTCTGACTCCTTTTATGCAGGAACAATGACCATCCTACCCTGTCAGTCCACATCACTCCTCATTGCCCTTTACCCTACTTTATTTTCCTCCATTGTAATTGTCAACATCTGACATTTTATATATTCACTTCTTTGTATTATGTCTATCCTCCCTAGAATTGAAGGCAAGGCCTTTGTTTTGTCATTGTCCCTCCTACCTATTCTTGCAGCTAAGAGGAAGACCAAATCTTCCTCCTTTCTGGGATTATTCATTCCCGCTGGATTCTGGATTCCACTCTCTTTCAGACTGAAGCCTCACCCATGGATGGGTGGTTAAATGGTACAAGAGAAGACACATAATGAAAGTAATAAAAATTTAATGTATTGAATATGAAAAAAGATTAGGATCCACACAATTATTAGGAAAGGAAAGTCATACATAAATAATTGAAGTAGAAATATTTTAGTGAATTCCCAGTCTTCCTTGGTTACTAGATAAACAGACACACTTTGGTATATTCTCATAGTCATTTTTTTATTTTGTATAAAAGATAAAAGATTTTTATTTTTATTTTGAATATTTTTTCCTTTGCATTGTGGTCACCACAAAAACATGAGAATTAAATCACTAATTAATTCCCTTATTGTTGCTAGTGATTTCAAGAAAAACCCTATGTGGGACACAAAAAGCATAAGACATTTTAGTGGTAACACTTTGATAATTCTGGTATTAGTAAAGGTAAAACAACTGATCTTGCAAGGTGAACAAGCTGCCGTAAAATAAATTTCTTCATAAGTGTCCCTAGTCATTCTCACCCAACTAAAGATATATTTGTTATGGAGTGTGTTGTGAAATCATTCTAAATGCTTCATGTATAATTTATTAATGCTTTAAACTACTAGGACAGTGAGAAAACTTGTCAGTTGGTTTTGTAAAAACAGATTGTCAGACATAGTGTTTTAAGAGTTTTGTCCTCAACAAGCATATTTTCTCTGCCCTGTATTTCCATATCATCATTGTTGGTGTAGTTCTAACTTAAATAATTTACTTTGATAGATATTGATGTTAAGCCATTAATATGTATATTTAGATAACACACAAAAATAAGCTAGTAAATGAGAAGATAAAACTCAGTTGGTTTTAAAATATGCCTTTATAGGTCATAGTATCGTAAATACAAATGTCCCTAAGAACTCAATGCCACTAAGTGGGAGAGTGAGATTAACTGAATGAGTGGAATGAATTAGTCAGATAATTAAAAATAATTTTTAAATGTTTTGAGCAAAGATAATATATTGATAATGGATTTTAGCCTATTGGTCACCAATTATGACTCTTTCCCTGGCCTTCAAATTTTATTTTTTTGAAGAAATGACATACATATGCATATATTTCTTTGAGCACTAATATATTTTCATGTTTCCATCTACACATACCTTAAACTATCCTTGAATAATTATTGAATTATCATGTGAAAATTCCTGGCACTTACTTCTAATATCACAAATTAAATCTACTTCACTAATTTTTTAATTAAAAATTAGTTTTATAAATAATACATGTATACATTTTCAAAAATCAATAGCATTACTATATTTAAAATGAAAAACAAATCAACCACAGATGCAATTCTCCAAATCCTTTATTCTTATTTCTTATTATAATTCTTTTGTCTTGAAAATTACATATGTTTCTAAATAATGTCTATGTTATTGATTTTTCAAGGTTAGTAATTATAAATTGTTTCCTAATAAGGAAGATGTAGCAAACAACAAGTGTGGTATTAAGTTTTCCCACATACATTTTTCCTGCTCTATACCTGTAATATAAATTCATCATTCATCCCATATTTTCTAAATAAATATTTAACATTTACATCAAGATTAGAAATACTTTCTTTGACCTATTTTGCTTGGCATTATACTCTCTATATCCATCCATATCCTTGAAAATGGCAAGATTTCATTATTTTGTATGGCTGAATAATATTCGACTACACACACACACACACACACACACACACACACACACACACCACATACCACTTCTTCTTTATCAATCAATGAACACTTGGGCTGATTTCATATCTTGCTATTGTAAATAATGCTGCTATAAACATATGGGTGCATGTCCCTTTTCATTAGTATTTTTGTATACCCAGTAGTGCAATTCCTGGATTGTAGGATGGTTCTGTTTTTAAGTTTTTGAGGAATCTTCATACTGTTTACCACAGTGGCTGCACCCCACCAACAGAGCACAAGTGTTCCTTTTTTCTCTACACCCTCGTCAACACCTGTTGTATCTTGTGCTGTTGGTTTTTGCCATTCTGACAGATGTGAGGTAATATTTCATTGTAGTTTTGATTTTCATTTCCCCATGTTAAGTGATGATGAGCATCTTTTCATGTGTCTTTTGGCTGTTTGTCTTCTTTGGAGAAATGTCTGTTCATATCTTCTCCCCATTTTTAACTGGATTATTTGTTTTTTGGGTGTTGAGTTGTATAAGTTCTTTATATAGATACTAACCCTCTATTGGATATATCATTTGCAAATATCTTCTGTCATTCTTTAGGTAGACTTTTAGTTTTGTTGATTGTTTTTATGCAACAAAACAAATGAGCAAATGGAAAAAAGACAGAGACAAACCAAGACATAGACTCTTAACTGTAGAGAAAAAACTGAGAGTTACCCGAGGGGAGGTAGATGGGGGAATGGGCTAAATAGGTGATGAGGCTTAAGAAATGCACTTGTCTTGATGAGCACTGGGTAATGTATAGAATTGTTATTCAATACATTGTACACCGAAAACTAATATAACATTGTTAACTAACTGGAATTAAAATAGAAAACTTAAAAAAAAGATTAGAATATACTATTTATAACTTGCATAACATTTTCTTTCTTCTATAATGAATAATTACATTTTTGGTTACTTTTATGTATACCATAGCTTTACTTACAGCATATTCAGGCAGTGAGATAAACATATTTCTCCCCAACCCATTTCTCTCATTCTTTCTCATCTTCTCTCTTCTTTTCCCTCTCTCTTTTTATAAATGTTATTTCACTTTATTCATTTTGAGAGAGAGTGTATGTGCATGTATGAGCGGGGGAGGTGCAGTGAGAGAGAGAGAGAGAGAGAGAGAGAGAGATAGAATCCCAGGCAGGGCCCATGCTCAGCAGAGAGTCTGACACAGGACTTGATCCCACAAACCATAAAATCATGACCTGAGCCAAAATTAAGAGTTGGTTGTTCAACCAACTGAGCCACCCAGGTGCCCTTCTTTTCCCTCTGTTTGAAACATACTATCTGGGAATCTCAGTCATTCTGCTCCTATTTCAACTAATTGTGTTTTATGCTTCATGTACTGCTATTTTCACAGCCCTATTATTAAAATCTTTCTATTCCTTTGAAGTCCATGTTTTGGATGTCCTGCAGTCTCCTGTTACTTGTTTCACTCCCTGGTTTTGAAAGGTATAATTTTCGTTACCTTCCTAATAAGGCATCATGGGAGGTAAATTTTTTCTTTTCCCTAGGAATATACTCATCTATTTTTTTTTATTCTTACTTTTAATGTATGTAAAATCAGTATATAATTTAAGCTGAAAGTAATTTCCCTTTAGCATTTGCTTTTTTGGGGAATTTTGTTGATTGATTTTTATTTATTGATTGTTTTGACAGTTGTTTCTTTAGTTTGCTGCTTGTTGATTTTCTTGTCATTTGTTGTTTGCTATGTTGATGAATGGCTGTTGTTTGTTTTGAAAAATGTTTTTAACGATATCTTATGTCTCAATATAATTGTGTTATTTGATCATATTACTGATATTATTTTTGTCTTCTACTGTCTCTATCATCATTGTTACCTCTATTTAATTGTATTTTATGAAGGGTTTTTTTTTTTCCGTTTTTTAGTTTTGTTGTTGAAAGCTCTTTAAGCATGTTTGGGACTTATTAATTCATATATCCCTCTAAGGAAGGAACAGACTGAGATTGCATTTCAGTCTGGAATCTTTTGTTCATTTCTCTTTAATTTTGGAAAGAAATCCTCCAACTTCTGACCTCGAACCACAATCCCTGGCTTCCAGCATTCTTGTAGTTCGAGAGGGGAAATGAGAGGGTGGAAAGATTCTGAATAGACAAGATATAAACATTTGCTTAGCCTCCTGGCTTTGGGACAGTTGCTCACATCTGCTTTCAGCTGTATGTGGTATTAGAAATCTCTGTTTCAATCTCACAAGAATCCATTGTTCTGCTTTTCTTGGGATAGGGAAGAAGCATTCAATTTATGACAAACTTTGGAAAAGGGAATCTGATGGCCAATTGCATTTTAAAATGGGTTAAAAGATTTTCTGTTAATGGTAAAACCTCAAATCCCATCTTCTCAATCGTTTATCCTTGCAAAATCACTGGTTTTGAAGTGCTACATCAGGTATCAGTACACCATTTGATTTACACCATCCATTGAAAGAAATCTCTCATTTTAAGTTGTTTATGTTACTTACTTCTTTGTTCTTTGAAGGTGAAGAATCATAACATTAATTCTTCATTTACCACACAGTAGGTTTGGCAAATATTAATAATAACTGAGGATCATTTATTAATTTTTCCCCCAAAAGTTTATTTAACATAGCTGGTGTTTTTGGAATGAACTAAATCTATTTCCCTTACCACCCTAATTAAGTAAGAAAACAATGACCAACTCAATCTTCTCATTTCCCAACCATGAGAACAATTATGAAAGAAAATGATAGAAAGTAATAGAATAGTAATAGTAAGTAATCCAGTGATTAATATGAAGAAAAAATATTTTTGAGAAACAACATAGTAGGAATAAGTATGTATAAAAATCAGCTTGTACACAATGAACTATTTCTAAACAAGAAGTAAGATGAGAACAACTGGTGTTTAAATGACTTTGAATCCTATTTTTGTCTTTGCTTACTTAAAGGACCTCACTTTTCATTAAAGCATTTTCATTAATAATATAACTAATATAATCCTCTCTAAGGTCTTCCTGGTCAAAATGGGCAAACAGTAAAAGCAGGAACTGATGTAGCTACTCCCAACTTTCTATTAAGTTACACATAAATATAGAGAAAATTGAAAAGAACACTAACACTATCTCAATAAGAAAGAAATAGACAACAAAAAAGTATCATATTATAAATTCATATAATTGAACACTACCAATTTTTAAGGCTCTTGGACAAGCCCTAGAAAGATAATGGTAAATGAGGTGAAAAATATACCTGCTCTCATTTCTAGTCTTCCATGGAAGAAAGACCCTGTGTACATAAATGCATGTGTGATGAGAATAACCAGAAGCTAATTATATGATGTAATGAGGGAGCAAAGAAAACTATCCAGTTTTTGAGGGAGTCTCCTTGAGGAAAAGGTGTTCAAGCTCAGATTTTTTTTAATGTTTTATTTACTTTTAAGACAGAGAGAGATAGAGCATGAGTGGGGATGGGGCAGACAGAGAGGGAGAAACAGAATCTGAAGCAGGCTCCAGGCTCTGAGCTGTGGACACAGAGCCCAACGCAGTGCTTGAAATCAGGAGCTGTGAGATCATGACCTGAGCTGAAGTTGGACTCTTAACCAACTGAGCCACCCAGGCACCTCTCAAGCTAAGATTTTATACATGAAACATGTTAAACTTTTCACCATTTGAATTTAAAAATTTTCATATGGCCATACTATAAATTGAATCTAGAATAATGAATGAAAATGAATAAGATTTATCTAGGTAAAATATTATAAGCAGTGAGAAGAAAACTGAATATCGATGCAAGATTGAGGACAAGGGATTTTGCTGCTTCAAACTTGGAATATAGAAATACACTGAACATAAAATTAAGTTGTCATATCCCAGGGATGATTTAACCAGCTTCTGACTCTCCATCATCAATCAGGGCATTGCTTTCCCATGCATTTCTAGATTATAACTCCTAGGACTCCACCACTAGAAAGTAGTATAGGGAAAAAGCTTATGTCCTATGATACTGGATGCTGGATACAAGGAAAAACCAGGAGGCTTTTGTGCTAAAAGGTATGGTCTCCTATATGTACTACATTTGAAATTGTTTTCTTTAATAATAATAATAATAATAATAATAATAATAGTAAATTGAAGAAATTTCCTTGATATCTTCCCAGAGAGAGCAAAAGGTATGGTGTCTATGAAATAGAAACGGGGTGCATAAAAAGCTCAAAGGATGAGACGACAACAGAGATACTGAAAGAGCTGTTGGACAATATGAAAACATTGTCAAAATATCAGAATTAAATAAAAAGTTATTATAGAGCATAAAATTAGCTAAGCAGTGGGAAAGTTCAAGAAAATTATTAAGTAAAAAAATATACAAAAACTGAGAAAAAATTTAAAATGGATAAAAAAACAGAACCTAAAACAACAGTAACACTATATATTGTTATTTCATAAATGAATGTTTTTTTCTTAATTGAGAATATTTCTCAATCTGCAAATACCAAAAGGTCTTCAAGTTTCAAGCAATTTTTTTTAATCTCAAGGTTACCCAAAATTCCTACAAGCATCCAAGTAGGAGAAACAGGCTAGCTCAGAATTCTTGCAGAGTCACTGCTAATATTATGACTAACTTATTAGTGTTAGGTACTTTAGGCAGTTAGCTCAAATATTAACTTATCTAGCTAGGTGCAAAACTGTAAAGTTGATACCTTCATTAATTCATGTAACAATTAAAATAAAGAGAGGTTAAGTGACTTAGTCATATAGAATGAGCATTTAACCAATCTAAGATTTGACCAAAGGATTCTGTCTCAAAAAGTTCATGCCAACTAGCAAGAATGCCTTAATCAAAGAGGTGAGTTCCAGATGTAAAATGAGCAAAAATATCCTGAACAAGGCAGAGAGAAGGAAGAGATTACTGTAACTCAAATAATTTATATCTGACAAGAGGAAGACATTTAAATTATGAAAGCATTTAGAAAAAAATAATTATTTGTCCTCCTGGGAGGAGGAGGATTAAAGATGCAGTCTTAAATAGAGATAAGTTAAAATTAAGAAATCAATATTGTGAAAATAATAGCAAAATAACATTAGAAAGAAAATTTTAAAAATAGAAAGATTGCTGTAAATATTGTTAAATTCAAGACCAAAGTCAAATTATTAAGAAATATATTCTGGGGGTGCCAGGGTGGCTTAATTGGTTAATTTTCCAACACTTGATTTCGGTTCATGTCATGACCTCATGGTTTGTGGGACTGAGCCCCAAGTCAGGCTCTATTTGGGATTCTCTCTCCCTCTCTCTCTGCCCCTCTACCTCTCATGCTCCCTCTCTCTGTCAAAATAAATAAATAAACATTAAGAAAATAAAAAAGAAATATAATCTGCATAGTGAACCATTACAATTACTCATAACCTACATTTCTACCTTTTGAATAAATAAGCATTGTAAAGTGGAGGGGAATATTAAGAGTTATAAAAATGTTCTAAATTCTTCACTGTGGAAGAGGAAATCAATTTCCTCTTATTAATTTTTTAAATTATTTTTACAGAAATAGGTATTTTCATATGTATCTGGTGAAATTATAAGTAACTGCTCTTATAATGAAAAACAAGATTTCAAACTTTCAAACTTTGCAGAGGAAAAATTGCAGATAACCTGAAAGTAAGAAAGTGTTATGTTAAACTCTCTGTTCAATAAGTAAAATCTATAAGACTAGGTTAATAATACTAGAAAGCTGTTAGTTCACCAGAAACAGGCATAGATCAAATTATGCAAAGTTCCTAAAAAAAAACTCAAAAAAAATCAGCAGATAAATAGAAAATTAAAAATCAGAGGTATTGGTATTCATATTAGCAAGAGGAGATTTCAAAATAAAAAAGTATACCATTATTTGCCATCTCAAACATAAAGCAATATCAGTTCACATGATTTTATGGATTGAATGAGTAGACAGTAAGCTTAACAACAAATTAGGTCTGAAATTCAGTTATGGCAATAGAAAAGGAAAGGTCATTGTTGGTAGTGTTTAGACAAAAAAATAAAGAAAGGAAAGATAGTCTATGTTTAGCTACATACAAGAATGAAATCAAGTAAATAATTGCTGTAGTTCAACATAGTTCAGTGTGATTAATATTATATGTTTATAATGTAAGTATATAATGATGGAAGAAAAATTAGCATGATGATTATATACTGTGTTCTCAGATATAAGTGATTACTATATTGAAAAATACATAATAAAGAAAACAAATGATTGAATTTTTAAAAACGTTGCTAATATAAGAGGGGGAGATGCCAGAGAAAATTAATTGTATAGACAGGATATAAAACATTTTAATGGATATGCTACCTTATATGTGCAAACTGCTCCAAGGAGTGAATTCACTCCTTGGTGAGTCAGAAACTGTACCAGGTTGTCTTGTTGCACAAAGAAAACTTCTATTTGCAGCAAATAAAGAGATTATAGGGAATGTCTAAAGCTGTGTTTTCCAAGAGAGGATAAATGGGTTCCTTTTGTTTAGGGTTAGGAGAAGTTTTTTAAATGTTTTATTTATTTATTTAGACAGAGAGAAGTGGGAGAGACAGAGAAGGGGGAAAAGAATCCCAAGCAGGCTTCATGTTCAGCTCAGAGCCCTAGAGGGGGCTCAATCTCAGGACCAGGAGATCATGACCTGAGAAAAATCAAGAGTTGGATGCATAACCGAGCTGCCTAGGTGCCCCTAGAGTTAGGATGAATATTTAGATAGGGAAGTTTGTCATCGTATGTAGAGGCAGCCATAAGTTTGTACATATGCCTTAAGGAAATGTATATATGCTGTATGTTATGTCAGGTCAGTTGCCATCACCTGAGGGGTAGAGCGTAGGGGAAAATGTAAGATAAAGGCCAATGAATAAGAGCAGGTGGCCATAAAAGTCAAGTCTTGGAATCTAGCTGGTGACCATATGGCTGGGAATGTTCTGGTAATATACAGACCATCTTTCAATCCCAAGTGTAGTACACAGTCTTAAATACACTTAGATTTAGTAATTCTGGCTCTCACAATGAATGTGTCTTGCTTACACAGTTTTCTCCTTGACTCCCGGATCTTGATCCTTACTTTTAAGGACTATCTGTCTACCTGAATACCTACTCATGAAAATACTGTCATGGTTTCTTTAAAATAGACTTGACAATAATTAAAAATTTGTTTTGAACAGAGGTTGTCAATGGAATTTTCACTTCTCCCAGAGCAACCTAGAAATGTATAGAGACATTTTTGATTGACACAATGATTAGAGGATACTAATGTCTGTAGGAGGAAAAAAAAAAAAAAAAGCTTATGTAGGCTCTGTAGGCTCTGATGAGGGAGCATAATGCAAGCTGAGGGCAAAGTGTAAGCTAGCACACTCCAGGTCCGCCCCAGGTGGACTGTGTGTGATATTCCTTGGACACTCCTGGCTACCCAAGAACAAAGTAAAGGGATAAGTGCTTGCCATGGTGATGTGGAAAACTAAGGCAAATGAAAAATTAAATTCCCCTACTTCCAACAGCCCATTGACAAGTCCTCAAAACAGGCAGAGTGGCCTCCCTCTGGAAGCTCAGCTGCCTCGACGATGACGCTTTGTTAGAGGCAAAAGGAAATCTTGGCTTAACATTATCTTGACTCCCCAGGATCCTGTAAGTCTACTTTAACATATAAAAATTCCTTTGGAAACTTTCTTTATCTCAACTTCCCCAAGATATATGCTGGCAATCATACTCCAGGCTTATGGACACCTGATATCCATCTGAAGGGTCTTATGACTGAGGTTTTACTAAGGGTAATAATTGGTGTTTCTCTAACAACAGTTAGCCCCTCAGGTCCTGGAAACCTTGCTTCCAAAATACCTTAGAGAATTACTCCGTCTCTAACCGCCTCCCAAGCTGAATGTATATATTCAGTTACCCGTCACAACCCCAGCGTAGCTATTTATGCCCACGGGTCCTGTCCCTGTGATTTAATAAAATCACTTTTTTGCACCAAAGACATCTTTAACAATTCTTTCTTGGCCATCGGCTCCAAACCCCAATCACCCCAAAACCCCATCAGGTTCCATATAACTTTCAAATATACTACCCATTATTTATTTAGATAAAAAGTGTGTTCATAATTATTGGAGCCTACAACTTTGCTTTTAATAGAAGTACAACTTATTTTGCATGATTGTAATAAGTATTAGAGTTATTAGGAAAGAAACTACTCTGTAAATTAAGAGAAAACGTTACCTTATTTCATGCAGAATTTTGCTAAATTTGGTCACAATGTCAGAAAATTAAATCAATACAGTCAATAGAGCACATAGTTTAGTTTTTCAGATGCTAATAGAACACATTTGTGTCATTTTGTATTTCAAGCTATTTCGTCCAAGTTATATCTTCCTACAATTACATGCCTCTGATGACTTCATGGCCATCATTTATTCATATTCTTTTATTATAATTTTGCAATTCTCCATTATTTTATGGCAGAATGTTTTTGTTTTGTTTTGTTTTTTAGTTCTGCACTTAGTTTTATTAGCTACTGTTGGGGAGGAAGAACTTCCTTTGCTGAAATGTTGCAGGATTTTTTACCTCAATACCTGGGGTTTGTTGTCTCGCTACTTCAAAGAATGAAGAGGTCAACATAGAATGAGCATCAAGCAAAAGTTTATTAGAATATAAGATCAGAAAGAAAGAATAGTAGGAAATCTCTCTTTACAGAGAGGGTACATTCAAAAGTGAATGCTCCCAGAAAATAGGCAAGGGTCCTTGTTTTACAAGGTTCTGGTCAGCACCCCTTTTCCTTCCCTCTTGTTCCTTCTCAGGTCCAACCTTATTGGCTTGATTAGTCTAGATGCTGGGTTGTCCATTCCCGATTGGCTCAATTCCATTGTATGGGTGTGCTCTATAGCCATATCATTCCTTGTGGGTCATAGGTTTTATGGTCTATTACTTATTTTTAGTTAGATCTTTTAATAAATTCCTGAGGGAATCGTGAGGGAGAATAGGTGGTGTCTGTTCCATTCTTAAGAGGAATCTTAAGCCTGAGGGGGTTTGCTGTGGTCAGACATTCCCAGCATTGTTCCAAAATATGTGTTTTCCCTACCCAGGGTTCTCAGGTCCTATCCGTTCCTTCTCTGCCTATTTTATCCTATATTTTTCTATTATATCCCCCCCCCCCACTGACTCCTAACTGCCATTAGGAATTGTGGTGAGACATCCCCAGCATTGTTCCAAAATATGTATTTTTCCCCACCCAGGAACCTCAGGTCCTATTCTTTCCCTCTCTGACTACTGAATCCTGTCTTCCTATCATACTACAGTCCTTCTAGCTGGATTTAGAATCAAATTGACATGAGACAGATTAACAGGAGAAAATCAAATTTAATAGGGGAATTCACACAGACATGAAATCCAAAGACAATGAGGAAACATGAAACTTATAGGAGCTAAGGAGAGGGATAGGTTTTTGAGCACACATAGAGGAGAAAACTCAGTAGTGAAAAGATGAAAAGGGATGTTTGGGGAGAAACAAGTTTGCCCTTTATGCAGATGAGTTCCTTAGGTAAAGGGGGGTTCTGCTAATAGTTCACCTTTTTTTGCAGGCTCTCCTTTGCCATGTAAATTTAGGCAGTTATGGGGAAGACAGAGAATTTTTCATGCATCTACTGGGTATTTATGACTTTTAAATTGAAATAATCTTTATGCCAAAGTGCAACATTTTTGGGCATCTCATCTTGCACCACTTCACTATGTAAAGTGAGTTTGCTGGAGACCATTTATTTATTTCCAGTACCCACTCTCATCTTCTCTTAGCAAAAGAATATTATGAATGATAATAGAGTACTGTCTACCTAGACAGAGATTGTATTACCAAGAATCCCTTGCATTGATGTGTCTCTCTGTAAGCTTTTGCCAATGGGATATGAGTGGAATATACATAAGTAATATCACGTTTTGATTTTAAAAAGTTTGGGGTATGTGCTCTTTTTTTTTCAAGAATTTGAGACTGATGAAGGCAAGTTAGTTCCAGTCCTATGAATGAGGACAACACACTGTGTGATGGTTGGAAAACAAGATAGAATAGTTTCGAGCATGATCTTAGAAGAAGTGCCTACCAGCCCCAGACCATCTGCCTACCTCAGAAGTGTTATTTGAGGGAAAATACACCCCCATCTTTTTTAACACATCTTTTCAAACACACCAAAATATATTTTGGGTTCTTTTTATTATAGAAGCCTAATCTGTACCATAAATATACCAACATTATCAAATATTTTTCATTAAAAGTGGGTGTGATAGTGTTGAGAACTGTTTTAAATGACTAAATATGCATACCAAAATGAGAACTCTACATTTTTTAGACATAACTTCATAAAATGAGATAAACCAAGAAGCAATAAAAAACTATATTATCAAAAATTACAGTAAAAAAATTATAATTTGTACTTTAGTCTGGATTGATGTGGGGCTACTGAGCGAATGGTCAAAAGAATTCTTGAGATGTTTTCAATGCAAAAAGGTGTTTTTATTATACACAGGGGGATAAGGACTCCTGGGCAGAAAGAGCTGCACTGTGATTTTGTAGAGCCAATGATTACACATTTCAAGTTAGAGGTGTAGAGATAAAGGAAGTCTCTATGAAGAAATTTTCATATGTTGAAGAAGACTTGCAGGATCCTGGAGGTCTGGCTATTGTTAAGTTAAGGTTGCTTATAGTCTGTAGCAAATCATCAACATTAAAGCAGCCCTGAGTTCCTGGAGGAATGTCACACTCTGCATGTCTCAGGGATTTATCAATGGGCTGCAAGTTGTAAGGAATTTTAATTTGATCCATTTCTTTTGCTTTTGATCTTATTATGGATTATATGTTTTCATGTTGTAGATGTCTTTATTTCAGTTAAACTGCTTTTGTTTTTATTCACAATTTCCAAGAAACGACTGCTTCTTTTCTCAGGGCCCTTAGTTTTAAATTGAAATAGTTGTTAGGCTTTGCTCATAGACTCTCTCAAACTATTTTCATTAGACATACAATTTTTATTGATTATGATTCAACAAAGAGTTTCCTATCCTACAATATGTTTTAGAAAAGCCAAATATCTGGGGTGCCTGGGTGGCTCAGTTGGTTAAGCGTCCGATTTCAGCTCAGGTCACGATCTCACGGTTCACGAGTTCGAGCCCCGTGTCGGGCTCTGGGCTAATGGCTCAGAGCCTGGATCCTTCTTCTGATTCTGTGTCTCCCTCTCTCTCTGCCCCTCCCCCATTCATGCTCTGTCTCTCTCTGTCTCAAAAATAAATAAACGTTAAAAAATTTTTAAATAAAAAAAAAGCCGAATATCTGATTGACTTCATAATAAACGTGGTTACTTCTGGTTACTGCACTGCATTTTTAATGAGTGATGTATGGTAGTTTCCTTTCTGTTGCACAACTTAAATCTACATGTTTCCTATATAATATTGAGTGAAGGGAAGCTGCTCTAAAGTCAGGGAAACAAACAAACATTCATTTCTGCTTGAAGATGCAGGTGATGAATGAATTTCCATTGAGTTGTGTGATGATTCTCCCTGAGAATCACCATTACATATACTCAAGGAGCAGAAGACAAGGGATGTTGATTGTAAATTGTCTTACCCACAATGATCAAGCAGCTAAACAGCACTGAACATTTTAAACCTAAAAAAGTTCTCAAATTAATATATAGAATATTGTTCGTGCTAAATAAACTGGTGGCAGCATTAAATGTCTGCCAGAAATTTTTAGTTTTTATCTAAACTACCTCTATTTTCAGCATGTGAAATAATTTCAAATTGCTTTTTAACCTTTCAAAAATACATTTTATAGTTATACTTATTTCATTATTATATTTTTATTTAGTAAACTGCCTGAATAAAATAAACCTCAATATTTTATCAACCATAGATAGTAGGATTGGGGTTATATTAATCATAGCGAGACACTCCTAATTTTTATTAAGTTGTAGATTAAAAATGAGCAATAAAGTTCTTGTTATGGTAAAAGGACACTAAAATCTGGGGAAAAGTCTTTTGGTTATAAAATATTGAAGAATTTCTTATGAAGAAACTATCATCCCAAGCAGATTTACTTATGTTTACTCCCTACAGAGGACTTTCTATTCAATTGCTTGCTTTGAAAACAATAGATTTAAACTAAGAAGATTAATACTAGAGACCAACACCAAATAAACATCTGTGTTTTACTGAAGTAGCTCCTATTTTTGGAATTTCTTTGTAGTTGTAGAAAAACACTTTTTTAAAAGAGGTATCAGAATTTCTAAATAAATAGAAATAATTTCAGTGAAAGCTATCTCATCAGTAGGTAACTTATCCCATGACTTGTTTATAGCATTTATATTCTGATGACAAATATAAAATGCTTAAAAATACTCTATTCTGATCTGCCTTTGATTGTGTAACACAGAAATAATGCTACCGCTCTAATATGTATTTGGAGTGAGTAACAGGAACCAAATTAATGCAGTGTGTGTTGCTTTGAAACTCTGCCTTTCAAATGTAATTCATAGGCATCAACCTTACCTGCTGCTTTCACAGTGGGGTGGTAAGTTTCCAACCAAACTGTTTAATGTTGTAGCTCTCATTAAATGCACACCATGTGAGATGAAGTCAGTTTAACACTTAAAAAGAAATGCCCCTCTATGAGAGATCAATGCACATTACATTTATTTTTGTCTCTTAAAAAAATATGGACATGTGAATGTTTTGATAAATTGAGTATTCATTTTCGTTCATATACATACAGTAACACAGTGTCTACACCACAGAAAGAAAGAGACTATTACACATTTTATCCTGGAACAACTTAGTCTAATTGGCAAAATTTTAAACTTAACAGTATATTCGGTACTTGCTTAAATAATATAGCTAAAGAATTTATTTTGCCAGACCATTAATTTGAGTAATAAATGTAGGTAAAGTCCAATAGACTCTACATTATTAAATTGAATCACAATAATGGGGAAAATGTTTCTATTTGCTTTTATTTCTTGGTACATTTTATACTTTAGAGTAAAGGGCATTAGTTTTTCAATAAAGGTAAATATATTTTATTTTTATATTTAAATTTTCTTTTGGGGTGCCTGGCTGGCTCAGTTGGTTAAGCCCCTGACTTCAACCCAGGTCATGATCTCACAGTTTCATGAGTTCAAGCTCCACATTGGGCTCTGTGCTGACAGCTCAGAGCCTGGAGCCGGGTTGAGATTCAGTGTCTCCCACTCTCTCTACCCCTCCCCAGTTCGTACTCTGTCTCTGTCTCAAAAATAAAAAACTATTTTAAAAATAATAAAAAAAATTAAAAAATTAAATTTCTTTTAAAAACTTACACACTGTGTTGCAGAAACAAATGTGACTCTAAATAGACTGTATTATGGATGAACAAAAGGTTAGAGGATAAACATACATGCTATAATTGTTTGTATTTCATTAGCTATCTGCATTGTAAAGAACAGCATCACATAAGAGAAAAATCTTCAGATATATGAGTATGCTTGTTATTTGGAAAACTTTATTTATCATATATATTTTAAGTATTTCTCTTATTTATAAAAAACTAAAATAGAAGGAAAATAAAAATATGAATCATTTTAGAATCCAAGAAAACCTTCTGTAACTATAGAAAATGTAAAAGGAAAAGAAATAAAGAAAAGTTATTTTAAAAATTTAGAGTTGAGAAAATTCCTGAATGTTATTCAATATATTTGAGTGACTATTATATGTTGACCACCAACCAGCTCCTGGGGAATTAGAAATAAGTAAGATGTGATTCCTGATCTCAAGGCTAAAATGGAAAATGCATTTTATTGGTGAGGTTTCAAAGTTTCCGAAAGAGACCACACAAAAATTCTTATTCTTATTATGCAAAAAGTGTGGGTTCCGCTTTCAGCTTTGTCCAGCAAAGCTGGAGGCAGCAGAAAGGATTACTCACACACAAAACACACACAAAGCCAATTACACTTCTCAATGGTAAATTTCACCACCGTAATAAAAGTAAGCAAAGGGCAGCTACCATTTGTTAAAATTCTACTACTTGCCAGACTCAATATGCACACTTCCTTTTCTGAGAATTACACTGCAATGAGGGTATTATTTTCACCATTGAACGGCTGAGAACAATGAGACTTAGAGAATTTTAGTAACTTGCTTAAATTCACTAAAATATTAAGTGTCCAAATCAGTTCTTAAAACTACTACTCTGGTTTGGAAGATTTATTAACTCACCATCATTCAATGTGACTAGATCTCTAACCTCAGAAGTAATTATTTTATATGAAATTCTTTAGAATTCCCTCAGCCTCAAGAATTGATTTCTTTGCCTTTATGATATTTTTTAATTTCTATCAGCATGCATGACCATATAATCTCTAGCACTATAAACTTGTTATATGTTAGAGAGAAAAAAAAATGTTTGCATTTTCAATTTGCTGATACTGAAAATGTGTTCTTTCTTAGGAAGTTTGATTTCTAAATTTCTGCTACCAAATGAGACAAGTTTTCACACATATAAATACCTGCAAAGAGTCACTGGTCTTCAAATTAGAAATCAACAGCTGTAACTAATAAGGACTGGTGGGAGAGGTAAAGTTGCTAATTGGCAAATAAAAGCATTGATGCATTTAAAATAAGTCACCTGGCAAACCTCTGTTATCATGCAAAATGCTGTAATTGAGTTAATATTTCTATTTTATTTTTGTCTATATGAAATAGAAGTATTTTTTATGTGTGTATACTTATAATTATCATCATCATTGGCTAGATTATCAATGTTATGCAAAGAAGAGATTCATTGAAAGAAAGTGTTAATTAAGAATAACTTTAAAAATGTATAAAAATCAACAAGAATTCCACTTTTGTTGTAGTCTTCCTATATAAAAACCAAGTAGACTTTTTATATCACTGATTTAGAAGAATAAGTGAATTATATGGGTAGTGGTATTTCCAAAGCTATATTTTTCTTAAATATTTGTGAAATGTCAAGTTTACATATTGACTTCATGGAAAAAGTCATTCACCTCACTCTGTAGTAAACCAAAATTGCTATTCTTGTTTTGTTGTTTTTTATTTTACGTTGTCTTGTTGTTTTTCACCTTTTCTAAACATTTGAGAGTAATGATGAGATTTACTCCTTGGACGATCTGCTGTACCACTGAAAATAATTTCCAATAATTTATTCAACAACTATTATCTGAAACATACCATATAATTTAGTCTAATATCTGATGGAGAAGATAGGTTCAAAATGCAGTAAGATGAAGTATTCAAGCACATATAATATGTTATATATCTCAGAAAACAATAAAATATTACAAGAGAAATAGGTAGAGTTCTGCTTTTGTAAATGTAAACTAGTTTGTTTTGTAACAATCGTCATGCTCAAAATGATGGGGTTTTGGAATGGTGGTGGGGTCTGGAACCGATGGCCAAGAAATAATTCTTAAGGCATCTTTAGTGCAAAAAGGTGATTTTATTAAAGCATGGGGACAGGACCCATGGACAGGAAGAGCTGTCCCTGGACGGGACCATGAAGAGAGACTGATTGTATACTTGGGAGTTGGGGGAGGTAAAGCAACTTCCAAAGGGATTTTCATATGATAAAGATGACCCACAGAAGGCCTAGCTACTGTCAGGCTAAAGCTATTTTTCCCTGTAAAAAGCATTACCCTTAAGACAGTTGGGAGTTCCTAGAGAAATGTTTTACTCTGACAGCCTCAAGTATTTGTCAACGTACAGCATGTTATAAGGAAATTTAATTTTATTTGTCATTTCCTTCTGCCTTTTTCCTACATTGGTAACATGTAACAAAATTGGTTAAATGTAAAAATTATATTTGAAGTCATTAGAGAGCTTTTAGGGTCATGAGATTATGTGGTACAGAAATCCAAGTAGAGGGAAGCCAGAGACCAGAGACCAGACTTTGGCAGTATTCTGCCCTTGAGGAAATTGTCTAGGTTGTACTTAGAAGTTTAGAAGCTAAACAGTGCTTTTATCTGTGTAAGATGACTAAGGGGATATTGAATTTCAGATCCCACCTGTTAGAAATAAGCCCATTGACCCATTCAAAGGAGGGATGTGGAGACTCAGAAGACAGTGAAGTGAGGCTTTAATCAATGTTTTTACAAGAGTAGGTGTCTGATGGACAGGGACATTTGGGTCAGTCACAGCAGACAATTTATCTCCTAGCAGGCAAATCCCTCCCCTGGCTCCTCATTCACTGAGTACTACAGAGGCTACAGTCTTATCCAGACATTGCCTATTCCCATGTAAGACAAAAAGTAGTCTGACTGGAACAAATGTACATTCCCTGAGGTGACAGCAAGACTTTCAGTCCCTTCTCCCTTCGTTCTTTGGTGCATGGTTATTGCAAAGCCCATGAAAATAAGCCTGCAAAATAGAGAGGGGAAGAAGAATCAAGAATTGAAGTGTCTACGGGTTTGGGACTCCATTATGTGTAGAGGGTGGGAGGTTCGTACATATTTCCAATAGGTTGTAAACCTATTGATTAGGCAGAACAATTTTTATTTGGTACTTCTGAAATGAATTATCTCCCTTACTTTTCACACCAAATTGAGGAAGTAACACACCCCAGAATTTTGGAGCACTTCCTCAAAAAGGCTACATTTAAGATTAAGAATAAATTCAAAATATAACCTCATAAAAACTGAAGCCCAAGTTAAGATAATTTCAATTCCTGGTAGATTAAGCTAATTGGTCCCTCCTTCAGTTACCTATAGAAGAAAGAATTCTGTTAGCTTTAAAGACACACAAAACTGAGAGTGAAATAATAAAAAATAATATTGCCAGCAAATGGTAACCAAAAGAAATCAATGGTAGTTATATCAAACAGAAGAGACTAAGCTAAAAATAGTCAAAAGAGACACAGAAGGTTATTGTATAATGATAAAAAAGGTCAGTCTATCAAGAAGATATAACAATTGTAAATGTCTATACACCCAATATTGGAACACCTACATGTATAAAGCCAATACTAACAGAAAAATAGGGGAAATTAACAGTGACATAATAATAGTTGGGGACTGTAATACTTCCAGCCACCCAGACAGAGATGGATGGTAGATTATTCAGACAGAAAATCAAGGAAAGAGCAGATTTGAGCAACACTGCAGACCAAATGGGCCTGACAGATGTATACATCTAACAAGAGAATACACATTCTTCTCAAGTATATATGGAATATTTTCAAATGTTTATTTATTTTGAGAGAGAGAGAGAGGGATCATGAGTGGGGGAGGGGCAGAGAGAGACAGAGAGACTTAGAGAGAAAAAGAATCCCAAGCAAGCTATGTGCTGTCAACACAGAGCCTGATGTGAGGCTCCATCCCAGGAACCATGAGATAATGATCTGAATTGAAACCAAGAGTCAGACGCTCTATTGACTGAGCCACCCAGGCACCTCATACATGGAATATTTTCTAGGAAGCATAATGTGTTACATCACACACACACACACAAAAGTTTTAGTGAATTTAAAAAGATTAAAATAATTCCAAGTATCTTTTTTGACCACATGATATGAACCTAGAAATCAATAACAGGAGGAAAATTGAAAATTCACAAATACATGGAAAATTAAACAATACTCACTTAACCAATAGATCAAAAAATTGAAAGACAAATAAAAAACTATCTTGAAACAAATGAAAATGGAAACAGTATATTATGAAACTCATGGCATGTAGCAAAAACAATTCCAAGAGGGAAGCTTATAGTGTTAAGTGCCAACATAAAGAAAAAGGGGAGTTCTCAAATAAACAATCTAATTTTACACCTGAAGGAGCTAAGAAAAAAAAAAAAAAAAAAGAAGAAACTAAGCCTAAAGTATAAGAAGGAAGGAAATAATAAAGGCTAGAACAGGAAAAAGTGAAAGCAAAACAGGAAAATAATAGAAAAGATTAACAAAACTAAAGGTTCAATTTTTTGAAAAGATAAAATAAATTAATAAATATTTAGGTAGACTAACCAAGAAAAAAATGAGAACAATGTAAACAATGCTATAAATGAGAAAAGAGATATTACAAATTGCACAGAAATAAAAAAAAAAGTATCAAAGAAGCTACTATGAACTATATGCCAACAAACTGGACAATTTAGAAAAAACTGTATAGAAACATACAACCTACCAAGACTGAATAAGGAAGAAATATAAAATCTGGGGGTGCCTGGGTGGCTCAGTTAGTTTAGCATCTCTTGATTTCAGCTCTGGTCATGATCTCACAGTTTGTGAATGCAAGCCCCATGTCAGGTCTGTGCTGACAGTGTGGAGTCTGCTTGGGATTCTCTCTCTCTCTCTCTCTCTCTCTCTCTCTCTCTCTCTCTCTCTCTCTCTCTCTCTCTCTCTCTCTCACCCATATTGCTGTGCATGCTCTCTCTCTCTCTTGAAACAAATAAACTTAAAAAACAAAAAAAGAAAATCTGAACAGACCAATCACAAATTAGGAAATTGAATCACTCATCAAAAATCTTGCAACAGAGAAAAGCTCAGGATCACTTGGTTTCACTGGTGAATTTTTACCAAAAATTTAAAGTAGAATTAATGCCAATATTAATGTCAAACCCTTCCAAATAATGAAGAGACTGCAATATTCTGAAACTCATTTTTTTTTTCATCCCATCACCAATACCAAATCCAGATAAGGGCATACACACATGCACTCACACATGCATGCAAATCTTATTGGCCGATATTTCTAATGAATACATGTACAAAACTTCTCAACAAAATACTATCAGATTGAATTTGACAACACATTGAAAGCATCATATGCCATAATCTAGTGGGATTCATTCCTGGGAGGCAAGGATGATTTAAATACATAAATCAATAAGTGTTATACATTACATTAATTGAATAAAAGATAATAATCACATGATCATCTGAATAGATGAAGAGAAAACATTTAACAAAATGCAATATCCATTCCTGACAAGAAAAAAAACTCTCAACAAATTGGGTATAAAAGGGAATATATCTCAACACGATAAAAATCATGTATGAAGAGCCCACACCAACATCATACTCCATTGCAAAGACTGAAAATTTTCCTCAAAGATCAGGAACAAGACATGGATGCCCATTCTCAGCATTCCTATTCAACAAATTACCGGAAGTTCTAGTTTTATTTGAGCTGAACTTGCTCTTCCCTTGCTGGATTCTTAAGGAGAATGGTTTGTGTATTTAGTTTATTAAGTTGTGATCTTTCTTCTTTGGTCTTTGGGCATTTACATTTATATCACAGCTAAAATCTTAAATGTATATATTTTTTGAAGTTTGAATATATCATCCTCTTGTTTCTGAACAATGATTTCTGATGAGAAATTAGCTCTTCATCAACCCTTGTGTTTGCTGTTTTCTTTCTGCTTTTAACATTCTTTATGTATGCCTTCTGACAGTTTGATTCTTACGTGTCTAAGTTTGAATCTCATTGAGTTTATCATACTGGAGAATGATGAACTTTTTGGATGCACAGATTAATATTTTCCATTTAATTTGGGAAGTTTCAACCAGTATTCATTTTCAAATAACATTTCTGGCCATTTATCTCTCTCTCTCTCTCTCTCTCTCTCTCTCTCTCTCCTCTGTTCATTTGAGAACATCTTTTCAGCTGCTGAGATAGCTAGAATTTTCATGCATTGCATTCATGCCAATTTTCGTGCTGAAATTTATTTCTTTTTTTAGTTTATTTATTTTGAGAGAGAGAAAGAGTGTGAGTAGGTGAAGGGCAGAGAAAGAGAGAGAGAGGAAGGGAGAGAGAGAGAATTCTAAGCAGGCTCCACTTTGTCAGCACAGAGCCTGATTCCAAGCTTGATCTCACAACTGTGAGATCATGACCTGAGCTGAAATTAAGAGTCATACCCTTAACTGACTGAGCCAACCAGATAGATGCCCATTGATGATGAAATGTCTATAGTTCCAACCACAGCATACATAATAGGGGTCATTTTAAAAAACAATCTTCACTCAGAAGATTTTTAATAATACAATCATAGCATGATCATAGTATCAGAGGAAGCCATTACTGAGGAAGATCCAAATTAGAATCAAGATAAGCAGCCAGGATCCAGGAGAAAATTGTAAACAGCAGATGTTTTCTTGTCAAGTATGGCCATTTCAGAAATACACTTCTCTAGAAATAATGTGATGGGTGTGTTAACTAAACTTACTGTGGTAACCATGTTGCAATATATATGTATATAAAATCATCATGTTATACTCTCTAAACACATACAATGTTATGTCTTTGTATCTCAATAAAGCTGGAAAAAATAAAATTAATGCATTGTCATTCTTATGATATGCATACATTTATGAAAAACTTCCATAAAAACATAAGTTCATTAAAAGTAATTTAAAATTAAAGATTTAATTACCATAAATCTCTTATACATTCCAGAATTAAAAGATAAACCTGTACAAGTATGTTCATGCCTTATTTATGATAATACAATACACCTAAGGGTTTTGCTAGGCTTACAAGTGTTTTTTTCTTTAGTATATGTATTTATAAATAAACAATGTTTAAATACAAAATAAAACTTTAAAAATAAATTCAGAATATTTCAGAAGAAAAGTGGAAAGTGAGTAAGCAGCTAGAGACCTAGTAACAAGTAAGTTTTTGTTTTCCCATTTTAATTGGAAATATAGCAGAGGGCAAAATAATGTACTTCAAGGATGAGCTAAGTTTCTTCCAGTCAAAAGACACTTCCTATGTTAAGCATGGGACTGCTATTTCTACAAATTTGTAGACGGAATCCTTGCAAATAAGTATTTGCACTCAGAGACAGAAATCCTTTTGTATGTTTTTATCTGGGGATGTTGATTATATTGATATGTTTTTTTCAGAAAATAAAGAGAATGAAGAGAATGAAGAGAACAATATAGAGAACAATGTCAAGGAGGGAGCAAACTTGTGAGAGGATGTAAAAGTTTTTTTTTTCCCCAATAACAGATAGTTAAGAAACAAGAAGCAAGTTTAAGGGTGCTAGTGGGAACACTTGTATTTACTAAGTAAAAGCTTGTAAGGCAGGCTTTATATGTGATTTTCTGTAACCTTCACAATAACTCTTTGAGGTAGGTATAATTACTCCCAGTTTTCAAAAATAGAGTACAGCTCAGAGAAATTACACAATTTTGTTGAGTTTAGAAAGTTAGTGAGAGGTTGAAACATTGAATCCCAGTCTGTCCTTTTCTAAAGCATATGTTTCCTCCATTATAGGTAATATTAACTCCTTCAAACAACGTTATTGAAATCAATAACAGTTTTTAGCAATGGATCACATCGCCTTTCAACAAAATTATAAAAATGATCTGTAATTATATGTGTGATTTTAAATAGTTTTTGCCCTAGTGATATTTTTCATTTTCCACACACCATAACCCCAATACCAAGAAAACTGGTGATTAATCCCAAAGTAAAAGCTTATTAATGTATAAAGTATATTTTTAAATAGTTTAAAATAATGTTGCATATGAGTTGCAAAGTAAATTTTCAAAGAATGTTTCTCATAGAGATAAGTCAGACTAGTCACATTGAAATCCAACTGGATATACAGAAAGCCAGAGATATTAAAGGCACCACGGGCACACAAGGACTGAAAGTATGGAGAGATTGAAATGAGAATCCACACATGCATTTCAGTTATTCTGGCCCTATAAAGAAATAGAAAGACTGAAACTGAGTGAGAATAGCAGGATTCCATTGCTGTATGGCAACTGTAAATGTTTGTTTTTTGAAAATCACTTTTTATACTGAGGCTCTTTTTCATCAATGATAATATGAGGACCATACTTTTACTTGTAACTCCTACCTCAGGAGATTGTTTTGCTGATCAAATATGCAAAAACGCTATGCAAAATAGCTTACAAATATAAGATACCAGCAGTCTTTTTTAAAAACCTGCGATAATCATAAACCATTAAAAAATTCTCAGTTGTTTCCCACCCATGAGCAAGTTACTTAGATCTGTTCAGGTAAGGTAAAATCAATGCCACCAAGTGCTCTGAACTACAAATGCCTCTCTCCTGGTACTCCCATAGGCCTGCAAAGTGGGTTTATAAATACCATGGAGTTTAAATTAAAGGTCAAACATCTAAAAAAACACTCTCTGTACATGGCAAAAATCTCCCCTGCTCTTTCTATATTTTGTGATATCAAAATCTACAAATGTATATGTATAGATGTGTAGCATTACAATTCTTGAAAGTAAGTACTTTTATTGAATGTCATAGTTTCAGAAAGAGATCATAAAAGATTTTCAGGCTTCTCTTTTCAGGCAAGAAATAGAAGGTGACTTTGGCAAACTTAAATAAAAAGGAATTCATCAAAAATAATTGGGGAAGTTATCATACTAACAGAAACCAATGCAATTGGGAAGTCAAGAAACAAGAGGCCCCAACACAGTTTTATAGCACCAAGACCAATCAGGCTGCTGCTACATCTACCAAACACCATTACTTCTAATTTATTTACAAATTTAACAAGTACCTTTTCAGGAAATACTATATAGAAGAGACTATTCTGGGTACTGGGAATATAGGACTGAAGGAAACAATGTCCCTGTAGTTGTGGATTTTTTATTTCAATGTGAGATTATAATAAACAAGTAAATATGCAATCAACCACAATTTGAGATTGTCATAATTCATGAGACAAAGAGTAAAGGAGTCTTGTAGAGGTGAAGAATGATGGGGTAGAGTTAGAAGATTGTAAAATAATGAGGTCATGGATAACTAATCTCAAATTCTCCTCTTAACATTTAGAGTGTTTTTAATTGATTAGCATTACATCATGGGCCTATTCCCCAATTGGATATGGTGAGTAAAGGAATAAGTGGCCTCTTCATCTTCTGTATTTGGATATTTTAATTTTCACTAAGATTAACCACCAAGCAAAATCAGAAAGATTGTAGAAAACAAAAATATGACAAATATATGTTAAGTTTTGCCAATCAATTGCTTTCTCTGCATTAGATAATGAGTTGGGAGGGATATAATTAATCTTTAGGGTTGATACCCTTCCTTGGACTCAGCTAAAGAGACTGAAGGAAACCAGCAGCTAGATCCTAGCCAGCACTACACTGCAGTTATCTTTGCCTTTTTTTTTTTCTGGCAACTCAATTTAACAAGTATTTATTGATCACTTTGTGCAAAGTATTCAACATTTTTATATCCCTCTACTCAGCTTTCAGAGAGGCAACATAGGTAGGTCTCTTTAATGTAATAACCACTGAGGCCTGGTTTATTCTGAACAAGTGAACTCTAATGGGAATTCAGAAACCTGGTTGATACCATCTTAGAGATCCAAATAAGCAACCATCAAACACACAAAAAAGGCTTATTATGCAGATTGAATGAGTTGTACTTTAGTTTTTAAAGCGGTACTGACATGCAGCAGAGTTGGGTGTTTATCCCAATAATCTTGTACTTTTTCAAATAAACATTTGCATATAAATTGCCTTGAAGAATATGTTACCAAGTCAGAAGGTAAAGGAGACCGAATTAATTTTAATCCTACTTGAGCTTTGCAGGCCTGAAGTTTACTACTAAAGCAACATCTCTTGAAAACTTTAAAATTTGTGAATATAGTTCTTGGTTCTTAGGTTTTAAAACTTTCAACAGCACCAGTACCACAGAATAACATACTCTAAATATGTTCATATGTATGCACTGCACCTCTTCTCTGGAAAATATATTGGCATTAAATTCTGCTTGCAGAGAAGGAATACTGTGTTAATATTTTCATGTTCTCTAAACTAAATAAGGCTTTCCAGCCCTAGTTATATTAAATGTAAAAAGCTGGCTTTTTAATATTGACCAATTGAAAATGAGTGATATGGCTAATGGTAATAAAAGTTTTCAAGTAACTAGTTTACTTCTTGTTTTCAAAAACTCACATTTTCTTAAGTCTCCATACTCTTCTATAAAATTCACTATTAAGGTAAAAAAGACTATATTTCCTTTTCAAATATTTCCTGTTACTTGTTTCAAATATTTATTTAACTTCTTTAGAATACAAAAATAACCAATTTATTATAAATTTCTAAGGAAAAATTAACACCAGTAGTAGTAGTAGCTATTAATATTTACATAGTACTTTCTTTTTTTTTTTTTTTTAATTTTTTTTTCAACGTTTATTTATTTTTGGGACAGAGAGAGACAGAGCATGAACGGGGGAGGGACAGAGAGAGAGGGAGACACAGAATCGGAAACAGGCTCCAGGCTCTTGAGCCATCAGCCCAGAGCCTGACGCGGGGCTCGAACTCACGGACGGTGAGATCGTGACCTGGCTGAAGTCGGACGCTTAACCGACTGCGCCACCCAGGCGCCCCTACATAGTACTTTCTAAAGATTTTCACACACATTATCTTATATTATGATTACATTAATGTGATGAAAGGAATCCCTATAATCCCGACAGAACAGATTGAGATTATAAGGCTCAGAAATTAAGTAATTTATGAAGTCATTCAAAGTTAGTTACTAATGCATTCCTTTTTGTCAGTTTTTGTTTTCATTTTCATTTTCTTCTTTCTAATTAAAAAGTAATAAAATGAATTGCTTAGTCTATGTGTTTTAAATCACAGGAACATTAACTCTGTTTTATATATGAAGAAAACATGAATTCCAGCTTCAGAATCTATGCTAACAACAATAATATTTTATTTATGCATTTTTGATAAAATATGAAGGGGAATTTCTGAAGACACATGTGTATATAAAACATCACCTGTGCTTCCCCAAGGTCAAGCTGGCTGTGGTTTTCAAGTAATCACCCCATACAGGTAATGCACATATATCCAGTGATCAAATGGAAACTGTACCTGATATTTATATAGGCTTCCACTACAGTAACATGAAATTGGTTATTATATACAGAATTGTTTGTATTTCTGAGTATTGACATATTTTTAAATTAAGTTTTATAATTTTAAATAACAGATATCATTAATGTACCTAATGCATTTAAATTAATACAATAAGTGAAGGTATTTATAAGAACTATATGTATTTGTGTTTAGTCAAAGTGTAGGCTTATTTAATTAATCAGGGGTTTTAAACTTGATGAACTTGAAAAGAGCATGAAAAGAACCGTGTGTAAGAACAGTGAAATGTCTTAGAAAAAAATCTTAAGAGGAAAAAAAATGTGTTAAGAAGAAGAAAAAAATACATTAGCAGTGTCGAATAGAAGTACCAGTACAAAAACTAATTGGCAAACTCTGTTCATGTTGGAAAAATGTGGTATAAGAAATGCATTTTGCAAATGTTATAACTTCCATGCACAAGACAGGGAAGAAGAGTTAAACATAACAAATACAAATGTAAAATTTCTAAAGTTTTACTTCATTTCCTTTGATTAATCCAAATGTTCACTTGTATCTTGATATTCTTATCATTAGGTACATGAAAATATTTCTGAAAAAAATATTTACAACCTTTTGGAATGCCTAGTATGAATAAATAAATAAATAAATTGAAGCAATATTTCAGTAATAAAGTATCAATTTGCACACAGTACATAACTATGCTGCCATTAAACAGTGAAACTTATTTGAAAACAGCAAAAATATTTGCTGGAAATGCTTGTAGACAATTTTATTATAGGATATGTATTGATACAAATATTTAAAGATGCTTTCTTTCTCTTATTTAATTTTGTTTGTTTTTTGGAAAATGTATAAATAATAAAATAACAAATCTTTTGAAATCCAATTTTACATAAAGGACACATTGACAGCATGGCAACTATCTTCCTAGATCTCACATCACTCACACACACACACACGCACACACACACACACACACACACACACACACACTTAGGGTGGTGCATCTCTGTGTTCCTTTTTACAGATTATAAGTGGTTTTACCAATCTTTATGTTGGCTTAAATGATTACATTCTTGGGGCGCCTGGGTGGCGCAGTCGGTTGAGCGTCCGACTTCAGCCAGGTCACGATCTCGCGGTCTGTGAGTTCGAGCCCCGCGTCGGGCTCTGGGCTGATGGCTCGGAGCCTGGAGCCTGCTTCCAATTCTGTGTCTCCCTCTCTCTCTGCCCCTCCCCCGTTCATGCTCTGTCTCTCTCTGTCTCAAAAATAAATAAACGTTAAAAAAAGTTAAAAAAAAAAAATGATTACATTCTTGTTGATCATTTGTAGTTTATACTTTTTAAAATGCCTATTCTTATTATTACCCAATCTTTTTTTGCATTTTGTGTCTTTGTGTTTATATTCATTAGCTCTTCATCAAGTAGTGCATTAATGTTTTGTCTGCTATATGTATTTTTCTTTTAAAAAAATTTTTAATCTTTATTTTTGAGAGAGAGACAGCGTGTGAGCAGGGGAGGAGCATAGAGAGAGGGAGACACAGAATCCAAAGCAGGCTCCAGGCTCTGAGCTGTCAGCACAGAGCCAGACACAGGGCTCGAACCCACGAACCATGAAATCATGACCTGAGCCAGTCGGATGCTCAACCGACTGAGGTACCCAGGCGCCCCTCTTATATGTATTTTTCTAATCTGCCCTTTTTTTTTCACTTAACAGAAAGATTTGTTATCACTTTTGAAAAATATTAATGAAATATATAGTTAACTTTATAGGTTTTGACTGCTTTTATTGTTTTGGAAGATTTCCCCAAACCAAAATTACCTTGCTTTTTCTAAACATTACTTTCAAATAAATGTTGTATAAAATTTAATCCACATGGAAATTACTTTCGTATTCAGTGTGAGAACAGAGACCAAATTTGGTTTCACTGTTAATGAAATAAAACATAATTTCTCAATATATTGAAATATTATTTTCACATATCAAATTCAAATATATACTGACATCCATTTTTTCACATTTGTTTCAGTAGTTTCTGCTCTGCATAGATTGTTTTGAAACATATTTTACATATAACATTGTGTAAATTTGAGGTATACAACATTTGAGGACATTATGTAAAGTGAGGTAAGTCAGAAACAGAGACAAATAATATACGTTTGCTCTTATATGTGGAGTCCAAAAAAGTCAAACATGTACACATCTTAAATGGTTACTGATGTGGGAAACAAAGGCAAAAGAAAAAATAAATTTCCTTGCAACTTACAAGCCATTGACAAGTCTTTGAGACAGGCAGAGTTAGATTCCTCTAGGTACTCAACTGCCTAGATGATGGCATTTTGCTAAGGGCAAAAGGTGAACTTAGCTCACCCCCACCTCCAACAGGACCCTGTAAGTCTACTTTAACATAAAAAATTCCTTTGGAAACTTCCTTCATCTTTAACCCCCCAAATATATGTTAGCAATTATCATCCAAGCTTATGGCCCACTGATAATACATCTGAAGGGTCTCATGACTGAGGTTTACTAGACAGTAATAAATGACCTTTTCCTAATAGCTAGCCCCCTCAAGGTCCTGGAAACCTTGCTTCCAAAATTCCTTAGAGACCTGTGCTATCCCTAACCCCCTCCAACTTGAAGGTATTTAATCAGTCACCTGTCACAACCCCAGTGCAGTTCTTTCTACCCACAGGTCCTGTCTCCATACTTTAATAAACCACCTTTTTGCACCAAAGGTGTCTCAAGTATTCTTTCTTGGCTGTCAGTTCCTAACTCTAACATTTTCCATATCAGTTGTTACCATGGGGTTGGGAGGATAGAACAGATGTTTACTGGCATCTATTTTGATATATTGTTTTACACTAAACTGTGAAATTTTCAAATCATTGTACCTTGATTATAATTCAGTATATTTTGTATCTTCTAACCAAATCCATACTTTATTAGTATTTCCATAATTTGGAGTTATTCCCAAATAGTGACTCTATTTCATATAAAGTTGGAGTGAATTATATCTGCTTATTTGACAAATAAAAAATTTTGTATTTTCTTAGTTTCTTATAATTGGATTAAATTGTGTAAGTGATAAAATATTGCTATTTTATGATGTTCTGTCCTCTCCATTACCAGGTCCTGATTTATCATTTTTTGGAGATGGTATTCTATGCTTTTTAAAAAGATTTAAAATGTTCATCAAGTAAGTTTACCTTTTCTATTATTTAATCCTAAGTGGTATATGTTTTTTGGTTTTGTTTTTGTTTTGTCAAGTTGAAAGTATATTTTCATTTGTATGCATTGATTGCCTGTTGGATATATACAAAAACGAACATAGAGTTTTCTTTTTGGAATTTTAATTTTAATATAATTTTAAATTTACAGAAAAGTTGAAAGAATGATTATGAATCTCTTAAAAATCCAAAAGTGAGAGATCTAATTTTTTAATAAGTGCCAATGACTAATGTGTTTGTTTATTATGATGCTCAAATTTTCCCAGATTTGGCCAGTATTTCTTGATAGCCCCATTATTCTTTGAGTGATTCCTTACTTTCTAGTGCCACATGACATTCTAGGTTTAGAATGTATTTCTCTTTAACTCTGATATCATCAGCCTTTTCTCTAAGGAAACTTAGTTATTCTGACTGGATAATAGTATTTGAAAACCAAGATCTGGGTGATAGGTGTGCTATTCACTCTGAATCATTGCTTCTCATTCTCTCAAACACATAGAGCTAGGAAATTAGATAATAATTGATGACAGATAGATGTTTATTTATCCCCATACCTATTTATCTCTCTATATTAAGATAAGCATCACACTGGTACTTCCAATTCCAGTCCACACCACAAGATACATTCTAGTCTTTCCACTTCCATATTTGTAATCTTTTTTCCAACAGTAAGCAATTGGCTCCCATTATCCCAGGTGTATTTACTCATGTGCTCAAGAATGGAATACATAGAGTCATTTCAGAATTACTAACCCATAACTATTGTGAAGAGCAAATGTACTAACTCAAAGTCAATATATTTTTTATAATTTTTATTTTGAGGTAAAATTTATAAACCACGGACAGTACAAATCATTAATTAAAATTTAGTATATTTTAACATATACATACATGTACATAGAAATCAAGTTCTAGAGCCATTTCATCAACACAAAATGTTTCCACATGCCTTTTTTCAGGCATCCTCCAAAAGCAACCCCATTTGTTATTTTTGGCACATATTACAGTTTTAGCTGTCATAGAACTTCATATAAAAGCACTTCATACAATATTTACTGAATTCTTTTGTCCTTGGCTGTTTCACTCAGCATAATGTCTGTAAAATTCATTCATAGTGTTGGACAGTCTAAAATTTTTAATCTGTTTTTCCTTGCTGAGTAGTGTTTTGTTGTATGATCACACCACAATTATATGTCCTTTCTCCCATTGGAATATGTGTTGACTGTTCTTGTTATTGATTATCATGGATGAAATGGCAATAAATATTCAAGTCCTTTTAAAATATTTTTACTTTTCTTGGATATATACTTAGGACTGAAATTTCTGAGTCATCAGTAGGTATATATGTATATTTTATAAGAAATTTCCAAACTATTTAAAAAGTGGTTGTATCATTTTACACTTCACTTACCAATGTATTAAAATACTGGCTGTCCCAGGAGCACCTGGGTGAGTCAATCGGTTAAGCGTCTGATTTTGGCACAGGTCATGGTCTCACAGTCTGTGAGTTCAAGTCCCACATTGGACTCTGTGCTGACAGCTCAGAGACTGGAGCCTGCTTCAGATTCTGTGTCTCCCTCTCTCTGTCCCTCCCCCACTTATAATAAGTAAACATCTCAAAAATAAATAAACATCAAAAAAATTAAAATACTGGCTGTCCCATATCTTTGCCAACATTTGGTTTTTTAAGTCTTTTAGATGTCGCCATTTTGATGGATATGAAAACATAATTTACTGAGGCTTTGGTTTAGAATTACCTGAGGTTGGGCACATTTTTATTTCCCTAATGGCACACTTCTGCTTTATGAAATGTTTTTTCAGATCTTTTGCTTTTTTTTTCTATTGGTGAATTTGTCTTTTTCATTAAAAATGAGTTATTTGTAAACATTACATATGAATCCTTTGCAGATGTAGGTATTGTGCATATTTTATTCCCTGTTGTTGGCTTGACTCTTCATTCTTGTAACATTGTCTTCTTGTAAGCAAAAGTTTTCAATTTTGATGAAATATATTTACAATTTTAATAGCTATCAGTTTATTGTGTTCTAAGAAATTTTGCTTACCTACATAAATTTTTCCTTCAACTTTGTAGTTTAAGTTTATATTATTAGCTCTATGATTATTTTTTTAAGTGAATTTTGGTGTATGATATGAGGAAAGGGTTCAGAATTTTTTTCCTCATATGTGGTTATCCAGGTATTCAGTACAATATGTTATATACATATATAACATATATTTATTTATACATATTTTATTTATACTTTTATTTTATATACATAAATATATAAATTTATACATTTATAAATTATATATTATCTTATATACTTTATATACTTTTATTTTATAAACATAAACATATAACTTTATATATTTTATATTATTTATATATATTTTATATAAATAGAAGTATAAATAAAATATGTATAAATAAATATATGCTTGGATGCCTTGGTCAAATAGTAATTAACTATATGAATGCAGGTCTTTTTCTGGACTCTCAATTTAATTCCCATGATCCACTGTCTATCATCTTGCCAATACTACAGTGACTTGTTTCTGAAGCTATGTTGAAAGTCTTAAAGTCAGGCAAGGAAAACCCCTCAAATCCAATCCACATTTTGGCTGTTCTAAGTCCTTTGCTATTTTATACAAATATAAAATATATAAAACAAAATATAAAATTATTAAAAAAGAAATTTAATTACATTTTTTTTCAATATATGAAATTTATTGTCAAACTGGTTTCCATACAACACCCAGTGCTCATCCCAAAAGGTGCCCTCCTCAATACCCATTACCCACCCACCCCTCCCTCCCACCCCCCATCAACCCTCAGTTTGTTCTCAGCTTTTAAGAGTCTCTTATGCTTTGGCTCTCTCCCACTCTAACCTCTTATTTTTTTTTCCCTTCCCCTCCCCCATGGTATTCTGTTAAGTTTCTCAGGATCCACATAAGAGTGAAAACATATGGTAACTCTATTTCTCTGTATGGCTTATTTCACTTAGCATCACACTCTCCAGTTCCATCCACGTTGCTACAAAGGGCCATATTTCGTTCTTTCTCATTGCCATGTAGTACTCCATTGTGTATATAAACCACAATTTCTTTATCCATTCATCAGTTGATGCACATATAGGCTCTTTCCATAATTTGGCTATTGTTGAGAGTGCTGCTATAAACATTGGGGTACAAGTGCCCCTATGCATCAGTATTCCTGTATCCCTTGGGTAAATTCCTAGCAGTGCTATTGCTGGGTCATAGGGTAGGTCTATTTTTAATTTTCTGAGGAACCTCCACACTGTTTTCCAGAGCGGCTACACCAGTTTGCATTCCCACCAACAGTGCAAGAGGGTTCCCGTTTCTCCACATCCCCTCCAGCATCTATAGTCTCCTGATTTGTTCATTTTGGCCACTCTGACTGGCGTGAGGTGATATCTGAGTGTGGTTTTGATTTGTATTTCCCTGATGAGGAGCGACGTTGAACATCTTTTCATGTGCCTGTTGACCATCTGGATGTCTTCTTTAGAGAAGTGTCTATTGATGTTTTCTGCCCATTTCTTCACTGGGTTATTTGTTTTTTGGGTGTGGAGTTTGATGAGCTCTTTATAGATTTTGGATACTAGCCCTTTGTCTGGGGATATGTCATTTGCAAATATCTTTTCCCGTTCCGTTGGTTGCCTTTTAGTTTTGTTGGTTGTTTCCTTTGCTGTGCAGAAGCTTTTTATCTTAATAAGGTCCCAGTAATTCATTTTTGCTTTTAATTCCCTTGCCTTTGGGGATGTGTCAAGTAAGAGATTGCTGCGGCTGAGGTCAGTGAGGTCTTTTCCTGCTTTCTCCTCTAGGGTTTTGATGGTTTCCTGTCTCACATTCAGGTCCTTTATCCATTTTGAGTTTATTTTTGTGAATGGTTTGAGAAAATAGTCTACTTTCAACCTTCTGCATGTTGCTGTCCAGTTCTCCCAGCACCATTTGTTAAAGAGACTGTCTTTTTTCCATTGGATGTTCTTTCCTACTTTGTCAAAGATGAGTTGGCCATACTTTTGTGGGTCTAGTTCTGGGGTTTCTATTCTATTCCATTGGTCTATGTGTCTGTTTTTGTGCCAATACCATGCTGTCTTGATGACTACAGCTTTGTAGTAGAGGCTGAAGTCTGGGATTGTGATGCCTCCTGCTTTGGTCTTCTTATTCAAAATTACTTTGGCTATTCGGGGCCTTTTGTGGTTCCATACAAATTTTAGGAATGCTTGTTCAAGCTTCGAGAAGAATGCTGGTGCAATTTTGATTGGGATTGCATTGAATGTGTAGATAGCTTTGGGTAGTATTGACATTTTGACAATATTTATTCTTCCAATCCATGAGCAGGGAATGTCTTTCCATTTCTTTATATCTTCTTCAATTACCTGCATAAGCTTTCTATAGTTTTCAGCATACAGATCTTTTACATCTTTGGTTAGATTTATTCCTAGGTATTTTATGCTTCTTGTTGCAATTGTGAATGGGATCAGTTTCTTTATTTGTCTTTCTGTTGCTTCATTGTTAGTGTATAAGAAAGCAACTGATTTCTGTACATTGTATTTGTATCCTGCAACTTTGCTGAGTTCATGTATCAGTTCTAGCAGACTTTTGGTGGAGTCTATCGGATTTTCCATGTATAATATCATGTCATCTGCAAAAAGCGAAAGCTTGACTTCCTCTTTGCCAATTTTGATGCCTTTGATTTCCTTTTGTTGTCTGATTGCTAATGCTAGCACTTCCAACACTATGTTAAACAACAGCGGTGAGAGTGGACATCCCAGTCATGTTCCTGATCTCAGGGAAAAAGCTCTCAGTTTTTCCCCATTGAGGATGATGTTAGCTGTGGGCTTTGCATAAATGGCTTTTATGATCTTTAAGTATGTTCCTTCTATCCCGACTTCCTCAAGGGTTTTTATTAAGAAAGGGTGCTGGATTTTGTCAAAGGCCTTTTTTGCATCGATTGACAGGATCATATGGTTCTTATCTTTTCTTTTATTAATGTGATGTATCACGTTGATTGATTTGCGAATGTTGAACCAGCCCTGCATCCCAGGAATGAATCCCACTTGATCATGGTGAATAATTCTTTTTATATGCTGTTGAATTCCATTTGCAAGTATCTTCTTGAGAATGTTTGCATCCAAATTCATCAGGGATATTGGCCTGTAGTTCTCTTTTTTTACTGGGTCTCTGTCTGGTTTAGGAATCAAAGTAATACTGGCTTCACAGAATGAGTCTGGAAGTTTTCCTTCCCTTTCTATTTCTTGGAATAGCTTGAGAAGGATAGGTATTATCTCTGCTTTAAACGTCTGGTAGAAGTCCCCTGGGAAGCCATCTGGTCTTGCACTCTTATTTGTTGGGAGATTTTTGATAACCGATTCAATTTCTTCACTGGTTATGGGTCTGTCCAAGCTTTCTATTTCCTCCTGATTGAGTTTTGGAAGAGTGTGGGTGTTTAGGAATTTGTCCATTTCTTCCAGGTTGTCCAGTTTGTTGGCATATAATTTTTCATAGTATTCCCTGATAAATTGCTTGTATCTCTGAGGGATTGGTTGTAATAATTCCATTTTCATTCATGATTTTATCTATTTGGGTCATCTCCCTTTTCTTTTTGAGAAGCCTGGCTAAAGGTTTGTCAATTTTGTTTATTTTTTCAAAAAACCAACTCTTGGTTTCGTTGATCTGCTCTACAGTTTTTTTAGATTCTATATTGTTTATTTCTGCTCTGATCTTTATTGTTTCTCTTTTTCTGCTGGGTTTAGGCTGCCTTTGCTGTTCTGCTTCTATTTCCTTTAGGTGTGCTGTTAGATTTTGTATTTGGGATTTTTCTTGTTTCTTGAGATAGGCCTGGATTGCAATGCATTTTCCTCTCAGGACTGCCTTCGCTGCATCCCAAAGCGTTTGGATTGTTGTATTTTCATTTTCATTTGTTTCCATATATTTTTTGATTTCTTCTCTAATTGCCTGGTTGACCTACTCATTCTTTAGTAGGGTGTTCTTTAACGTCCATGATTTTGGAGGTTTTCCAGACTTTTTCCTGTGGTTGATTTCAAGCTTCATAGCATTGTGGTCTGAAAGAATGCATGGTATAATTTCAATTCTCGTATACTTATGAAGGGCTGTTTTGTGACCAAGTATATGATCTACCTTGGAGAATGTTCCATGTGCACTTGAGAAGAAAGTATATTCTGTTGCTTTGGGATGCAGAGTTCTAAATATATCTGTCAAGTCCATCTGATCCAATGTATCATTCAGGGCCCTTGTTTCTTTATTGACCGTGTGTCTAGATGATCTATCCATTTCTGTAATTGGAGTGTTAAATACCCCTGGAATTACCACATTCTTATCAATAAGGTTGCTTGTGTTTATGAGTAATTGTTTTATATATTTGGGGGCTCCCGTATTCAGCTCATAGACATTTATAACTGTTAGCTCTTCCTGATGGATAGACCCTGTAATTATTATATAATGCCCTTCTTCATCTCTTGTTACAGCCTTTAATTTAAAGTCTAGTTTGTCTGATAGAAGTATGGCTACTCCAGCTTTCTTTTGGCTTCCAGTAGCATGATAAATAGTTCTCCATCCCCTCACTCTCAATCTAAAAGTGTCCTCAGGTCTGAAATGACTCTCTTGTAGACAGCAAATAGATGGGTCTTGTTTTTTTATCCATTCTGATACCCTATGTCTTTTGGTTGGCACATTTAGTCCATTTACATTCAGTGTTATTATAGAAAGATACGGGTTTAGAGTCATTGTGATGTCTGTATGTGTTATGCTTTTAGTAATGTCTCTGGTACTTTGTCTCACAGGATTCCCCTTAGGATCTCTTGTAGGGCTGGTTTAGTGGTGACGAATTCCTTCAGTTTTTGTTTGTTTGGGAAGACCTTTATCTCTCCTTCTATTCTAAATGACAGACTTGCTGGATAAAGGATTCTCGGCTGCATATTTTTTCTGTTCATCACATTGAAGATCTCCTGCCAATCCTTTCTGGCCTGCCAAGTTTCAAAAGAGAGATCAGTCACGAGTCTTATAGGTCTCCCTTTATATGTTAGGGCATGTTTATCCCTTGCTGCTTTCAGAATTTTCTCTTTATCCTTGTATTTTGCCAGTTTCACTATGATATGTCATGCAGAAGATCGATTCAAGTTACGTCTGAAGGGAGTTCTCTGTGCCTCTTGGATCAATGCCTTTTTCCTTACCCAGTTCAGGGAAGTTCTCAGCTATTATTTCTTCAAGTACCCCTTCAGCACATTTCCCTCTCTCTTCCTCCTCTGGGATACCAATTATGCGTATATTATTTCTTTTTAGTGTATCACTTAGTTCTCTAATTTTCCCCTCATACTCCTGGGTTTTTTTATCTCTCTTTTTCTCAGCTCCCTCTTTTTCCATAATTTTATCTTCTAGTTCACCTATTTTCTCCTCTGCCTCTTCAATCCAAGCCGTGGTCGTTTCCATTTTATTTTGCATGTCGTTTAAAGCGTTTTTCAGCTCCTCCTGACTGATCCTTAGTGCCTTGATCTCTGTTGCAAGAGATTCTCTGCTGTCCTCTATACTGTTTTCAAGCCCAGCGATTAATTTTATGAATATTATTCTAAATTCACTTTCTGTTATATTTTTTAAATCCTTTTTGATCAGTTCATTAGCTGTTGTTATTTCCTGGAGATCCTTCTGAGGAGAATTCTTCCATTTGGTCATGTTGGATAGTCCCTGGAGTGGTGCAGACCTGCAGGGCACTTCCCCTGTGCTGTGGGGTATAACTGGAGTTGGTGGGCAAGGCCGCAGTCAGACCTGATGTCTGCCCCTAGCCCACCACTGGGGCCGCAGTCAGACTGGTGTGTGCCTTCGCTTCCCCTCTCCTAGTGGCGGGATTCACTGTGGGGTGGCGTAGCCCGTCTGGGCTACTTGCACACTGCCAGGCTTGTGGTGCTGGGCATCTGGCGTATTAGCTGGGGTGGGTAGGCAAAGTGCACGGGGGCAGGAGGGGCAGGCTTAGCTCGCTTCTCCTTAGGTGATCCACTTCAGGAGGGGCCCTGTGGCAGCGGGAGGGAGTCAGATCCGCTGCCAGAGGTTTGGCTCTGCAGAAGCACAGTGTTGGGTGTTTGCGTGGAGCGAGCAAGTTCCCTGGCAGGAACTGGTTCTCTTTGAGATTTTGGCTGGGGGATGGGTGAGGGAGTTGGCGCTGGCGAGTGCCTTTGTTCCCCGCCAAACTGAGCTCTGTTGTCCCGGGGCTCAGCAACTCTCCCTCCCTTTGTCCTCCAGCCTTCCCGCTTTCTGAGCAGAGCTGTTAACTTATGACCTCCCAGATGCTAAGTCCTGCTTGCTGTCGGAACACACTCCGTCCGGCCCCTCTGCTTTTGCAAGCCAGACTCGGGGGCTCTGCTTGGCCGGCGGGCCGCCCCTCCACCCCAGCTCCCTCCCGCCAGTCGGAGGAGCACGCATAGCCTCGCTGCCCTTCCTACCCTCTTCCATGAGCCTCTCGTCTGCGCTTGGCTCCGGAGACTCTGTTCTGCTAATCCTCTGGCAGTTTTCTGGGTTATTTAGCCAGGTGTAGGTGGAATCTAAGTGATCAGCAGGATGCGCAGTGAGTCCAGCGTCCTCCTCCTTCTCTGCCATCTTCCCTGGCAATTCTCGATATTTAATTACATTTAAACAGTTCTACTTTCTCTGTGCTTCCTGGTTTTTTATGTCTGTGTCTTTCTCCAGGTTAGGAAAGTTTTATGCTATGATTTGCTCACATAACCCTTCTACCCCTATTTCTCTCTTCCTCTTCTGGGACCCCTATGATTCTGATGTTGTTCCTCTTTAATGAGTCACTGATTTCACCAATTCTTAAATTGTGCTCTTTTGCCTTAATCTCCCTCTTTTTTTTCTGCCTCATTATTCTCCATAAGTTTGTCCTCTATATCGCTGATTCTCTGTTCTGCTTCAATCATCCTTCCTGCCGTGGCATCCATCCAAGATTGCAGCTCAGTTATACCATTTTTTATTTCATCCTGACTAGCTTTTACTTGTCTTATCTCCGCAGAAAGGGATTCTAATCTATTTCTGACTCCAGCTAGGATTCTTATTATCGTGATTCTAAATTCTGGTTCAGACATTTTGCTTGTATCTGTGTTGGTTAAGTCCCTGGCTATTTTTTCTTCTTGCTCTTCCTTTTGGGGTGAATTCCTTCAATTCGTCATTTTGAAAGGAGAAAAGGAATTAATGAGGAGGTAGAAAATATTAAAATTAAAAAATTAAAAACGAAAACACAGATGCACAATATCAAATAAATGATGCTAGATCCTAGGTGTGTTTTGGTCTGGCTGTTGAAAGTGGCTTGATAGATTAGAGAAAATAGGGGAAAAAAAAGGAAATCATTTGAAAATTCGAAAAAAATGAATACAGTGAAGTAGACAAAAATGAAATGTTGGAGGTAAAATAGAATTTGAAAAAAAATTACACAAAAGTAAAAAATATAGTAGAAAAAAATAAAGAATATTTTTAATAAAAACTGAAAATAAAAATGAATATTTTCTTTCTGTATTCAAAAAAAAAGAAAAGGAATGAAAAAGAAAGAAAAGAAAGAAAGAAAACTGAATAGTTGGACCAGGTAACAGACAGAAATATGACTGAAATTACTTCATTTTTGCCTAGAAGTCAAACTATGAAGCACTTTATAGTCTATAAACTAAGCAGGCAGTGAGACTTGTGTTCTTGAAGAGCGAGGTTGGCCCAGTTGGGCGGGGCTTAGTGTAATGGCTCTGTTCTCTACTAGATGGAGCCTCTACCCAACTGGGGTGTATTGCTATGGTGCTTGTCGGTGCTTATGTACATGCAGGGGAGAGGTGAAAATGATGTCTCCCAGCTACCCAGTCTCTAGTATCAGAACTCTGTTTTTCCGGATCAGCAATCACGCACCCATCCTTCCTCTTCAGCTTGCGTCTACTCCCTGCTTCCACACTGTCCGTGACCATGCCCCAGGCATCACCTCCCTCCCGAGTTCTGTCTCAGATGCATCTTACTTCCCTGGCCCCCCACTTCTGAGGGACTGTGGCTTTGACCCTCTGTGGAGGGTCTCACTGAGCAATGGCCAGGTGCCGGCAACACCCAGGAGCGCAAGTGGGACCATGCTGCTGCTGATGCCCAGAAACTGCAGCCAGGTGCCAGCCCGCCCCAGAAAAAGTTCACAAGATAGTGTAGCAGCAGGGCCTCAGGGATTATGGAATATCACAACACACATCTGGCACCCTTTACCCCCAATGACTTTGTTCCAGCACCAGCTAATGTGGCCATTCTCTGGGGTCTGCTGGGCCCAGGTGACATCAGAGCCTCGAGCAAATGCCCTTCCAGCAGTGGAACCACTTTTCCCCGTGTGGCCCAGGAAACTGCTAGACCCCACTCTGTTCCTGGGGATTTGCCCTTCCCACCAGAGCACTGCCAGGTATCAAGCTGCAGAGTTGCAGACTCTGTGCTTCCCCTGTTTACAGTCTTAATGGAATTTAAACCCTCTCCTTTCTCCTTTCTCCCTTTTTAGTTAAGTCCCTGCAGCTATTTCCAATTTTCTACTTTCTCTCCAGGTACTTTTGGGGAGGGATGCTTTTCCCACATTATCCATCCCCCCCACCATGTGTCCATCCTCTCTCTGCATGAAAAAGCACCTCTCTGACCTCCACGGCTTCTCTCCCCAAGTTCACCTGTCCACACCGCATACCTGCTGAATTTTGTGTTTCAGGTTGTGCAGATTGTTGTGTTAATCTTCCAATCAGTTTTCTAAGTGTGCTGGATGGTTTAGTGTTGGTCTGGCTGCATTTCATGGATGCGAGACACAAAAATCTTCATGCTGTTCTACCATCTTGGCTCCTCTCTCATCAGATTCAACAAAAACTGGCCATCAGCAAGGCATATCTTATTCAAATTCACAAAATACTCAGGAAAGGAGAGAATCATGAAAGCAGCAAGGGAAAAAAAAGTCCTTAACCTACAAGGGAAGACAGATCAGGTTTGCAGCAGACCTATCCACAGAAACTTGGCAGGCCAGAAAGGAGTGGCAGGATATATTCAATGTGCTGAATGAGAAAAATATGCAGCCAAGAATTCTTTATCCAACAAGGCTGTCATTGAAAATAGGAGAGATAGGGGCGCCTGGGTGGCTCAGTCGGTTAAGCATCCGACTTCAGCTCGGGTCACGATCTCACAGTCTGTGGGTTCGAGCCCCACGTCGGGCTCTGGGCTGATGGCTCAGAGCCTGGAGCCTGCTTCTGATTCTGTGTCTCCCTCTCTCTGCCCCTCCCCTGTTCATGCTCTGTCTCTCTCTGTCTCAAAAATAAATAAATGTTAAAAAAAATTAAAAAAAAAAAGAAAATAGGAGAGATAAAAAGTTTCCCAGACAAACAAAAATTAAAGGAGTTTGTGACCACTAAACCAGCCCTGCAAGAAATTTTAAGGGGGACTCTCTAAGGGGAGAAAAAAATTGAATAAATTAAATAAATAAATAAATAAATAAATACCAAAAGCAGCAAAGACTAAAAGGACCAGAGAACACCACCAGAAACTCCAACTCTACAGGAAACATAATGGCAATAAATTCATATCTTTCAGTACTCACTCTAAATGTCAATGGACTAAGCACTCCAGTGAAACCAATCTACTTTCTAACCAGGAGCATTAAGAGACAATAAATTTCCCACTGAGGCTTGCTCTTACAGCATCCTACACACTTGGATCTCTCTTTTTGAAACAATTAACTATGGGGAGCCTGGGTGGCTCAGTCGGTTAAGTGTCCGACTTCAGCTCAGGTCGTTATCTCATGGGTTGTGGATTTAAGCCCCATGTGGGGCTCTGTGTTGAGAGCTGAGAGCTCCAAGCCTGGAGCCTGCTTTGATTCTGTCTCCCTCTCTCTCTTCCCCTCCCCTGCTCACACTCTGTCTCTCTCTCTCAAAAATAAACTTTAAAAAATTTTTAAAAATTAAATCAATCAACTCACACTCTATTTTAATTATTTAAACATTTTTCACAGATTTTTCCAAATGTCCTATTGTAGACTGTTTCCATTTTCTTACCATGTTGTTGGAAAACATATTCTATGACTGATATTATGTTACTTTGTGATTCTTGTTCTATAGACCACTATATGCTCTAGCCTGGTGAATGGTGAAATGTTCCATGTATACTGATAGAATATATATTCTGTAGTTTTGGGGGATACTGTTATATAATATCTACTAGATGAAATTGTGTGATAGTGTTATTCCATTTGTCTCTGCTATTGATTTTGTCTAAATCTTTGTCAATTACTGAGTGAGACTTTACTACTGTGAATTTGTTTCTTTCTCTATCTTTAGTTGTAGCAAATTTTGTTTCATGAGTATGACACCTGACTGGTTAGGTGCATTCACAGACTTAGGATTCTTATACCTTCTTAGTATATTGTTTATTTTATTTTCATAACATGTCACTTTAATTCTGGTAATACTCTACATTGAAGTCCACATTGTCTGATATTAATTTAGCTAGTTCAGTTTTCTCATGCTTATTATTTCAAGGCTTATAATTTTTTACCCATTTTCTTCCAAGTTATCTGCACCTTTAAACTTAAAGTTTTTCTTTTTTTAAAAAAAATTAATGTTTATTTATTTTTGAGAGAGAGAGAGAGAGAGCAAGTGGGGAAGGGGCAGAGAGAGAGAGAGAGAGAGTCACAGAATATGAAGCAGGCTTCAGGCTCTAAGCTCTGAGCTCTCAGCTCTCAGCACAGAGCCCCACGTGGGGCTCAAACCCACAAATCATGAGATCATGACCTGAGCTGAAGTTGGATGTTCAACCAGCTCAGCCACCCAAGCACCCCTAAAGTTTGTTCTTTTGATCATCATACAATTAAGTATTATTTTAATTCAATCTCACATTCTCTCCTATTTATATTTAATATGATTATTAATATATCATGGACATAATTGTCACATTTTTGTGTTCATGTATGTGTGTGTGTGTATGTATATATATATACATACACACACACACACACACATCATTTGTTTTTATTTATCTTTTGATACTTGGTTTCTTGTTGTTCTTATTGTTGTTGATAGGGGATGTATTTCTATGGTGGTTTAGAATTTTTTAGCTCTTTGACTATGATTTCCTAGGTATGTTTTTTTATCCTGATTAGCTGAAATATTTGTATTTCCATTCAGTTTTTATATTTAGTGTGAGAATTTTTATCTATCTTTAGCATTTTCCCATTCCTTCTCTTCTCAGCTGTTTTTTGTTCCAATAATACATTTTTTAGACTATATGATTTTAGGTCACTAGGACTCTATTATTTCAGTTCTTTTTTTCTCTGTTTTTATTGTATGTTTAACGTTCGTGTATTTTTCAAATTTTCCAATTTTTGTATTTTTAATCTGCCATTAAATCCTGTTGTTGAAATCTGCAATTTATGTATTTCATTTTTAGGTTTAGAATTTCCATTTGTTCATTTTTCCAGTTTTCATTTTTCTGCTGCTAATAGTAGCCACATTTTTATTTATTATATTTATCTTTTCTTATTCATTTAGTGAACAGATATTTAAATTTCTTTACAGTTCTTTTCCATAAATTCATAAATCTGAATCATTTTGGAATATATTTCTATTGACTACTAATGGGATACATTTCTTATTTCTTTGCAACTCTAAACTTTTTTTTATCATATACTGGACATTGTAGATGTTATGTTGTTAAGACTCTTGTTTCTGTTGTTTTTTTTTCTGAAAAATATTAATTGTTTCTAGCTTGCAGTAACATTGCTGGACTAAAAATTTAAACTCTCTCACCCTAAAGTGAGAAGCAAGTAAAATTTTCATTCTTTCAGTATTCTAATTATTGTGGTTTTTAGTAAAAACTTTGATATTATCTCACATATGCAAAATTAAGAATGTCATCCAATAAATTAAGCTGTAAATATTAAAATAGCTACATTGTTTCCATTTTATCTATTCTGAATGTCCACATTCTGCTATAACTCCTTAAGAAAGTAACATTGTGACTTTCTGCTTGAGTCCATAGTCCTACCCTGTGCCAAATGTAAAAGGTCTCCAGATGAAAAGTCTTATAGAAGAGAATTTTACCCTGTAAAGTTCAAGTCTTTTGCAGGATATGGTAACCTGACCAACATAATTTAACATAAATATTACTGAAAGATATAAAACTTTACATATTGATAATAGAAAATATGCCTTCTTCTCAAACATAGAACATTCCAATGAGTAATCAAATATTTGATCAAAGAAAGCATCAGTAATTTACAAAATTAGAAATATTACAAACAATAGTCTCATCACAGTAAGAGGAGTAAAATAGAAATTAGTAACAAAATCTAAAACCTAAAGGTCCTTCTTTCTTAAAAATAAAAATAAAATAAATATCTTATTTTGTAAAAAATCTTTCATTTTAGAATTCTGAACTAAAAGGAAAAAAGAAGCCAATATTACAGAATTTGTAAAATATAATGGCCTATAATCATACACTGCCTTCTGTTATTGTTTTCTATTTCATCAAGATGTTTTTTTACTTCTCAGTTAAAATGTAAAAATTTGAGGGCATGGAAATTAGATGCCATTGTTCTGAAATTCCTTCTGTTACTTGCATTCATTCTATAGTGGGCAAGTATTTAATAAACATTAGAGAGTGTGTGTTACATTTAAAGAAGTATCTTCAGGGAACTATTGACAACTAACAATTCACAAGCTCTTAATCACTAACCGATAGCTAGGACATTGCTTCTTCTCAAAGATGACATTTTATTTATCTTAAGGGCATTACTTTTCATTTCTTCATCCCCCACTGTAAGTCTGCACCTCAAAATCTAACAAGTTTTTTTTTTTCTTAATATTCCTGTTTCCTAATATGAGGAACACTAACATAAATTATCTGCACAACCTCTATTGTAGTTTATATCTTAGTCCATTTTCTTTTCTATCTTTTTTTTCTGAACAACTATTAATCTGCATGTTGTTTTTTATTTTTAAATTACTATAATATCAAATCGATATCTTACCTTTATTTTACAAAAAAAAAAAAGAAATTGAAATGAAATGTTTTATAGTAAATGAATAATCTGGAACTTTAACCAAGGTTTTGGATGATAGTCTCAGTGCTGTTTTTTGACACAAGGCTTCAGTACTTGGTGAGGTAAACTGCCTGGTCTGAACACATTTGTTCCCCACTATTTTTATGACAAATAAAAAGATACATTTCAATAATAGTAATTTATTTTTACTAAATAGTCATTTACAATGTCAAGAATTCTCAAGGAAGTCAGAGTTGGAGGAGCAATTGTGATTTTAAAATTGGTAAAAGGTTGGGGGCCTGGGTGGCTCTGTTAGCAAAGTATCCAACTCTTGATTTTGGCTCAGGTCTTGATCTCACAGTTTGTGAGTTTACTCCCTATTGGGGCTCTGTGCCATCAGCCCAGAGCCTGCTTGGGACCCTCTCGTTCTTTGCACGTCACCTGCTTGTACTCTGGCTCTAAAATAAATAGATAAACAGTTTTTAAAAATTGGTAACAGGTTTATACAGGACATGACCCTTATATCTTATTTTCAAAAATTAGTCATTCTCACTAACAGATTATGTACTGCACACATGTTAAAACTTTGAAATCAAATGAGAACTAATTTTTTCTCTCACATGTCTTCACAGTTTCTTCTCCTTGATATATTTTTAACATTAAAATAATTAATTCCAATATTCCTAATAATTAGAATTATTCTCCTATATTATTGCTTCCATGTGAATAATTTAGAATGAGTCCTTAAATAACACATTCAATTACATATCTATTTCCAGTGATCTTACCTTTATATAAGAGAAGCAATAATAGTTATGTCAAAAATTCCCATTTATGCTGTCATGAACAGAATGAATTTGTTTTTGTTGAGATTGATTATCTCTAATATTGTGTATGCTTTACTCACTCAAACATTACTTTGGCAATCAAAATCAGAATAATATCTGTAGACAGCTGCTATTACAAAAAATGGGGGAAGGTAAACCAGATGGAAAGGCAGAGGATTACAAAAATCCTTGAGGGCTTCTCAGCTGACTTCTTTTTCATTAAATGGTGGCTGGTAATAATTTCTGTTTTGGAGCAATTATTCAAATTAAACAACACAATGCAACTTGTTTGTATATTTACACTGCATTTTTACTTCTAATAGGTAGTTTATCTCTTTAACTTTAGTGATCTGATATATCAACTGCAATCAGTTCCACTAGAAGCAACTGAAAGTGATATTGAATGACAGTCACATAAAACTACAAGTCTGCTGAATACCATTAGTATTCAGTTCACAAAAAGTCTTCTTCAACTGCTGTAAGTGTTTCCTAGTAAGGGGCCCTTGTTAGGGCCTTAGTATCTAGAACATACTTGTTTATCTACTCCCTTCATGTGAGGCTAAAGAGGCACTGATAGATGAAGGAAACTATACTGGGTCTCAGTTACCAAGTGAGTGGGAAACTTGGACACTCAATTTTCTTTTATTGCACTTATATACTGACTCTTCTTAGAAAGGCTCATCACAGAACAGTAAGTCTAACACCTATATGATATCTAGGGAACTTTCATGATAAAATAGCTAAAGATTTCTAGCATAAAAATGACAATGAGACAATAAAACACACACAGAACACAGAATAAATAAACATAATGTAACCAATTCCTTTAAAAAGGCATACTTTGAAATCAAGGAAAGAGCCTCATGACAAGCATAGGACAAAGAGGTAGATTATGAAATAAGCAGTGGTTAATCTAGCATAAATTAGGGGGAAAACAAATAATAATAATAGTAATAATAATAATAATGATAATAAGAAGGAAAATTCAAAGAATGAAAACAGAACAGATGGCAAAACAAAAGAGAGAAAGCCAAGGCTATTGCAAGGAATGCAAACAAATCCCAAAAGCAGATTCAAGTAAGTGTGCACAGCAGGAAACAACAAAGTATAACATGAGAAGAACTTCAGTTAAAAATAGTGGAATTGCTGTATTTTATACTTGGCTCTTTTAAGCCGATTTTGTAAATGATGGAATATTGTTAAATTTAGTTTAATGAGAAAATCCCTTGAAATTTATGAAGAAATGTGTCAACAGGAATGCAAATATAATTGACTTCCTTAAATATGTTAACATAAAAACAAATATATCTGACTAAGAGTAAACCTAAATCTAGGATGGGATCATTTCCCCCTCTAACGGGAGTTCGATTATAGTCAGAGACAAACTTTACTCTTTCATCGTCCGCGGGAGAAACAAGTTTCTACAAAGAGTGATACAAGTGGAATAGTGGCAGAAATTTCACCAGCCATCGCATATTTATTACAGGTAAAATTGATAAAAACTTTTAAAAAAATAATTCAATTACTACTAGTTTGGTTATTTAAGAAATGAGAGCATGAGCTTGTAAAAAGCATCCTATGGAGAAACAATGAAAAGTGGTACTTGAAATATGAAGATAAAGTGAAATCAAATCTTTTTCATAATGTAATATTTGAAAATCAATCACCACAAAAATTTAGTATATATTGGCATGATAGAAAGTAATAAAAATGAGATAAGGAAGGCATACTCGTTCACTTCTGAGAGTAGGCATCAAGAAGTCAGCATGATCAATTGAAAGTTACTTACTTTCACTAATCACTCAAATTAAAATG